>NC_141618.1:22697618-22887618 GCF_047967505.1 Dipteris shenzhenensis | reverse complement strand
ATATTTCGGCTAGGAGTTATTGCATTTGAATTAGCATAGCATATTTTTTTAGGGTAGATAACAATTTTTGTGCCACACCACGAGCCGAAACATTTTTTATAGGGTAATGTCAAATCCATGGCTGTATATCTCATAATGTACCAAGATTTGGTATGCCTCTCAGTCACATTGTACCCAATAATTGTACCAAATCTTGTTACATAAATGATTCCATATATACCTCTCTTTTTTTTAAATCTTGTTGCACATGCTAGAACAAATGTGGGTTACAAACGTTGGGTACCGTTTTTCATAACCATGTTGGGCATCGATGGTAGAAACAAGATGAAACTTGATAAGACTATAATACATGATGGAATAAAGATTTTGGCTAAGTTTTATTGCATTTGGAGTAGTATAGCATATAATTTTATGGTAGATAACAACGTTTTTGCCACATTATGAGCTGAAGCATTTTCTATAGTGTAAGGCCAAATCCTTGGCTCTATATCCCATGATGGATTGAGAATTAGTATACCTCTAAGTCGCATAATACCCAAGTATCATATCAAATCTTATCCCATAAATACGTCTACACATGCCTTTTTGTTTTAAAAACCACCATTGCACATGTTGGAATGCATGTGGTTCACCAACGTTGATTTTTTATAACCATATTGGGCAATATTTTTTTTGATAAAATGAGGGTTTATATTAATAATAGAACTTTGTCAAGTTATACAACTTCTCAGAACATACCCCTAGGAAATACAAAAGAGGGTAAAATTAACAACATATCCTAAAGCACTGTTTGTGTACTAAAAAACTCTAGCATGATAGATGAAGTACTATAGCATGTCCATTTTGGGAGATGTGATGTAACAAGACCATTGTAGCTAGATAACTGTATAAGGTAAAATATTACAAAAATGATACATCTGTTACGAGAGAAATGTATCAATAAAACCTGAAGCGGTACACCTGTAGTAGGATAGAAGTAGAAAAGGCTGCTCTATTAATAATAGCAATTTGTCAAGTTATACAACTTCTCAAAACATACTCCTGGGAAATACAAAAGAGGGTAAAATTAACAAGATATCATGAAGCACTATCTAAGTACTAAAAAACTATAGCAGGACAGATGAAGTACTATAGCATGTCCATTTTGGGAGATGTGACATAACAAGACCATTGTAGCTAGATAACTGCATGAGGAAAATATTGCAAAAACAATACATTTATCATGAGAGTAGTATATCAGTAACACATGAAGCAGTACACCTATAGCGAGATAAAAGTAGGAACTCAGGGGGGTCACTATGTATAAACCCTCTATATCACGTGCGTTCAAGGCCTATATTTAAAATCCCTTATCTGTAAATTTTTTCATTAATAAAATGTACCCCTTTTCTATACAAATCTGTAAATTTTTTCTAAAACTATTTTAAATAGTCCCTTATGTATATTTATTTCTGTAAATTTTAGGAATAAAAAATATCCTTCTGTTGAACTCACGTGATAGGGTTACATATGATAAGTGACCCCCCCGAGAGTAGGAAAATTTGAGTAGATGGAAAAATTCAAGTTGCCTCTTTTGGGAGATCCTCTTTTGGCATGAAGCGTGAAGTAACCTTGAGAACAATTGTACCTAGGATGAAAGGATAGGGGCAAGAGTTCTTTGTCTTGTGTTTAGAAATAGGTTCATCTCTTCATGTTGAACCTTGAAAGTGGTGCTTGATGGGTTGGGCAGACCTGGAAATAGGTCTTTTGAAAGTTTCTTGAGCCAGAGTTGGGGATACAAGATTGTGAGTTGTAGCAGGGGGGGCTTGCAAGGGGCAACTATACACCAAATCATTGGGAGGTATTGGAATCAAGTAGGAGAGGGAGAAGGAGCCACAGAGAGCATCTGCAAAGAGAAGGGGTGCTGGGGGGACAAATTAGCTATGTGTGCCTGGAAGGTGACTGCTTGAAGTTGTTGTTGGAGCACACAATTGGTCACCTTATCCTCTGGTGTCTCCTTTTCCACCAAGGATTGCATCTACGCAAGTAAAAAAAGCTTCGTCTTTAGCCAACTTTTCCTAATTCTTGAAGCACTCTTGAACGTGTAGGTGGAGTTGTTTGATCTTCTGAAGGTTATCTCCTCATTCCTATGTTCATCCATAGATTCAGTAGCATCCATTAGCATCCACATGAACATTGTTAAAAACTTTACTACACCTTTGAACCCAGATGGTCCAAATCACAGAGCTACGAATAACATTCCATTTCGATGAGGCTCTACTCGGGGTGTCTCCCAATAATAGTGCATGTAATTGAATGGAAAAAAGGTGAGATGTTTGTACACCGTATCCCACAGAGGTCTAGAAAAGATACATTTGAGAAAGAGGTGAGGAATGTCTTCATGCTCTATGAAACACTGTTGGCAGAATCCATCTCCTTGTCCAATTCTTAATGCTCGCTTGGCTTTCCAGACTCCTTGATGGAGAATTAGCCAAAGCAGCTTGTTTCTCTGGGATATCCTTGTCCCAGACCTTTAAAAATCTTCTGGTCCACATAGCTTCTGAATCCCTCCTGGGCCACTTCAAACTAAGCTTATTGATCTATTCATCTTGGCCTTCAACCCAGATAGAGACCAGGTATCCAAATTTTAGGAAACAGATGTCTTGCTGTATTTCATCTGCAAGTCCTTCCCAAAGAGTCAGGATGGCTTCCAGAATATGAGTGCCCTAGAGTGCCCTGTATGAATCCCTTTTGTTCCTCTCGGATCCATACTTGCATCTTTGATCGGAGTCTAATGGCAAGTCTTTTTCATTTACATGTCTCACAGCACGAGCCTCATCCCATTTGGAATGATAATCCACAACTGTCAAAATGTAACATTTTCTCACCACACGAGCCTTGATCCATTTGGAGTGATAATCCATAGTTGTCATTGGTAGAGGTCCTATGGCATCAATCCCCCAATGCTCAAAAACATCAAAAGAAAGGAAAACATTTCTCAATTCTGGCTTCAATATTCTCTTTCCCATTTTCTAACATTGCAAGTAGTACTTACACTAGTGTGTCACATCTTTCTTTAAAGTAGGCCAAACATATCCTTTTAGCAAAATTTTATGCAAAGTGATCTTCAAAGCAAAGTGCCAACCACAAGCACCTTCATGATTTGCCTCAAGTATCCTGTAAATCTCTTCTTTCCAAGGCACCCTTCTCAATACAAGATCATCCCCTTTCATAAACAAAGCATCATTAATTAAAGTATACATGGTAGCTCTCTTGATGAAAGTGTATCTTTGTGATTCCTTCAAGTCCTTTGGCACCTCACCTATCATCAAACAAATTTCTTCTTTCTCCAAAGTTTCCTTGCCAACATACAAAGCAGAGTCAGATTTGACAACAAAGAGACTAGATACCTTTCGTTGGGCCATAGAGTGGGCTTCTTCATTCTTTGCTCTGCTTATGTGCTTTATCATCCATACCTAAACTTTATTCAACAATCTCTTCACCCTGTTACATAATTGCTTCAATGTGGGATTTTTATTTTGCCATATGCCAAGAACCTGTCTTACTCTACAAGCAATGCATCACTCCTGATTTTGATCCTCTTCACCCCCATGTCTAGGACTAGACTCAACCCTTTTTCAAGAGTCATATATTCAGTTTCATTGTGAATCTTAGCACTCAATTAGATGCTCCATTCTGAAACCTTCTTACTACCAGGGTCATATAACACAATTCCTCCCAATGATTCATTATGGTCCTTCGATATGGTCTATCAAAGGGCATAGCATATGAATTTCCAAATAATCTTCCATTTCCTTACCTTCTTTCTTGGATTTTACCTCTCTCACATGTATTGGTCCTTTAACATTCTTCAGTCCACTCCAATTTTTCTTGTTTTGCCACCTGTTGTAGAGGATATAACAATTCTAATGACATAGAAATGAACGTGCCCATGTACTTAACCTTTTGTATAAATGTCAACAACTGCTTCACATTCTCTGGTGGCAGCAAAAGAAGTAAAGATTTCACCTTGTCCTCATCAAGCTCAATACCATTATCCAAAACCATGTGCCCAAGTAATTTGATCTTTCCTCTAGCTAGAAAACACTTACTAGGATTGAGTTGACCACCTTAAGAGTGTAGCCTCACCAAAGCCATCTCTAACTTGGTACAATGCAACAACCTACTAGAATATATACAAATATCATCCATGAAAACTTTCACAAACTTGCCTATGAATGAAGCAAACACATAATTTACCTCCCTCTAATAGTGGGATTCTTTAGACCAAAAGAGAGAACATAATAACACCCATGGTGTAGGGTGAAAGCATGCTATGGTGTATGTACTATTGGCAAGAATGTGGTAGTACTAAGTAGTGTGCTATATGGAGAGATTTCTCCAATCGATGTGCAAAAATATATCTATTGATTATAGATTCTCATGCACAATATATTCTCACGTACACATTCTCATGCTCATACACACGTTTTCATGCACTGTGTCTCCTCTCAAGTGTTTTACTTTTGAACCTGAACTCTATCACGTCCACTTTTGAACTTTTGAACTTCTGATTTCCACCTTGAATTTTCTCGCAAGACGTTGACACGGGTCATTGCTCTCTCATGAGAACTCTCTGCCTCTCTCTCTCTCTATCTATCTATCTATATATATATATATATATATATATATTCGTTCTTCTCTTTTCTCACATTCTCTATTCGTTCTCTGCTTTTCCTCCATTCTCTAAATGCTTTCCCCCCATAATTCAATATTCGGACCTGCATGTGATTGTCTTTTGCCATTCCTTCTATCGACATGCAAACTTTATGCTTTTGTTGTTGCTCTCTCGCTCTCTCTCTTTCTCTCTCTCTTTGTTATTTTACTCCATTTCATCTTAGTGTGAGTCCTAGTACTAAAATGTTACTCTCTTTGCAGTAGCTGAAGATCGCCATGTCTCCAAGGAAGCCCAAAGGCATCACATCTCCCGCTCCAAGAAGCTCGATGTCCTTTCTCCAAGAAGAAACACTCCATCTAGGAAGTTTGCAACCAAAGAGAAGGCAAAGGCTATAGACAGCAAAGCGGCTTTTATTCCGACTCCAACCAAAGAGAAGCCAAAGACTAAGGACAACAAACCAATAGCAATTTCGACTGGAGTCAGCCTTGGATGGAGATTTTTCCTGAGAGCAAATCGAGACTCATATCTGGAGTTGGAAACCTGGATCCAAGAAATATGGGGAAATGACAAAGAGAGCTAGCGTGGCTTTCATATAGGTCAACTAAAGAAATCATTGCTGAATGGTTTTATGAAGATTTACTATTTACAATTCGAAAACAATCATGAATAATGAAGTTGGTACATTGTTGGCACATGCATTTGCTGCATCTACTCATGGAGTAGATGTGGATTGGGATGACTTTACCCAACAAAGAGATGTGAATCTGTGCTTGGGTAGTTTGGATAGCATGTGTATCAAAGCACAAACATGATGTAGGCATGTCTACAACAAAATGGGAGCTTGTAAGTTCACAAGATCAACAAAAGTTTAGCATCGAGCAAGAAGGTGTACTGCATGAGTGGAAGGGTACAGTGTCAAAGGAGAATGCAAGATTGCATGTAGGTTTTGAGGCTGCTACTACAATTGAGGGTGAAGCCCTCACAAAAGTTGAATCAATTGTACATACACTTAGCTGGGTGCATAGTAAAGTAGACAATTTATTACATGGTAGTGTACTGCAAGACGAGTTCTTAAAGGATGTAACAAAACTTGAGGTAAAATTGGATGCAACAAAAGTAATATTTGAATCAGCAAAAAGGCAATGAATCAGCATTGGAGAGCACTACCAAGCAAGCTCAAGTTTTTTGAGCAATGTGCAACATCTAATTGAGAAGCTCCCAAGTTAGGGTCCCGCAGTTCTGCATCTAGCACCAACTCACCATCCCACATGCTCTGCAACAGTGACTATGAATGTGAATATTGAATGGTGAGATTCTTAACTTCCATGTACAAATCAATGTTTTAGTTTTTAGAGTTGGGTCCTCTTACAAGTAGTGTGTACTTACCCTTTCAATAAATGTGCAGGTGGGTTTTCTGTGGGCTTGGATTTTCTCAAGAAACTATTGATGTGCTTTTTGCACCATGCTTGCACACATAACACATCATGTGTGCAGCATTCCATTTTTCTAAGAACTTGCAATGTATTCATCGGTCTTGCAATGTATTGGTGTCAAATGCATGGTTGGCTGCCATGGGCTTTGACAAAGTAAGTATATTTTCTTCACTCTTTTTTTCTTATTACTTATTACTCAACAAAGTGATATAATATTGTACATGCTGAACATTTGAAGTCTGTTATTTAGTACTACATAGTACTGTTTATGTGATTTAGCAATATTTAGGATCTAGAACTATTTGGCATTTAGCAATGTTTAACATTTTGCACTATCTAGACTTTAGTACTATTTAGCACTATTTAGCATTTAGCAATATTTAGGAGTATTTAGCATTCAGTAGTACTATTTAGCACTATCTAGCACTGCTAATACTGTGTGTTTCAGCACTATTTAGAACTTAACACTATTTGGCATTTAGTAGTATTTGTCATTTAGTACTATTCAACACTATTTAGCATTAAGTACTATTTAGAATTTAGGATTGTTCAGCATTTAGTAATATTAGCACTACCTAGCATTTAGTACTATTTAGCATTTAGTACTAAAAGCATAAGAATTTAGTACTATTTGGCACTATCTAGCACTACTCTAGTATAGTTTTGTTTCAGCACTATCTAGCACTACTAGTACTATGTATTTAGTACTAAGAGGAAAGCTAAAAAGGCTAAATACTACTAAGCATTTAGTACTAAATACATAGTACTAACATTGCTAGTACTGTGTGTTTTAACACTATTTAACATTTAACACTATTTGGCATTTAGTAGTATTTGGCATGTAGTACTATTCAACACTATTTAGAATTTAGTACTATTTAGCATTTAGGACTGCTTAACATTTAGTAATATTAGCACCACCTAGCATGTAGTACTATATATGGTAGGATGGAAAATAGAAATATCTATTGGATGTATTTCATGTCCCAAATATCACCAAGAACCTAGTTTCTATTGGTCAAATGGTTGAGCAAGGCTAGCAGGTCAGATTTAATCCTCATGGATCTTTTGTTGAGGATATGAAAAATAAAGGTTGCTTGATAGCAAAAGGGAAGAAGAAGGGCATGATGTTTACGTTGGATGCAGACATGCCTGAATTGAGTGTAGCAATGTTTGCACATGAGACCAATGTAGTTGCAAATATTGATATCTGGCATAAACGCATTGGTCATGTTAATGTACGATGACTTAAATTAATGCAAGCCCAAAATATTATTGCAGGATTGCCTAAGTTCAAGGTTGCAGAAATGCATAAGGTATGTGAAGCCTGTCAATTTGGAAAACAGGCAAGGAAACCACTTCCTAGACATGTTCAAGAGAGTAAGAGGCCATTGGAATCAATCCACTCTGATGTGTGGACTACCAAAGCTGCATCTATTGGAGGTTGTCATTATTTTGTCACTTTTATTGATGACTATAGCAGAAAAGTTTGGGTGTATTTTATGAAAAAGAAAAGTGTTTGGGCATCTTAAAGCTTTTAAAGCTATGATTGAAAAAGAAACAAGCCTAAGGTGAGATGGAGGGGGAGAGTACCTCTCAAATGAGTTTGCAAGTTTCCTACAGGAGCATGGCATAAAGCAGCAATATGCATGCAGTCATACCCCACAGCAAAATGGACTTGCAGAAAGGAAAAACAGGCATATTGGAGAGGTAACTCGTGCCATGCTCAATGAAAAAGACCTGCCAGATTATTATTGGGCTGAAGCAGTTGCTACAACAGTCTACATGAACAGGACTCCCATTGTAGCAATACATGGTGACACCATAGGAGAGGTATACTAGTAGGAAACTAGATATTTCTCATTTGACAGTTTTTTGTTGCATTGCCTATGTTCATGTGCCATATGAGTTGAGATCCAAGTTGGATCCAAAAGCTGAGAAGCGCATCTTTATTGGTTATTCTTTGTAGCAGAAAGGGTATAGATGCTATAACCCTTCTACTCATAAGTTTACGGTGAGTAGAGATGTTGTTTCTAATGAGATGAGTAGCTGGTATAAACAAGTAAATGTGATTGATGATGTAGATGCACAAAATGGTAATGCTGCACAGAATTCAGAGCAGCAATCACAAAATATTAGTGGACTTGTAGTGTCCTCTAGCAGTGGTTCACATACTTTGCCATAGACAGGTAGATTGAGATCAGAAGAATCTCCTCAAAGCAATGCAAAAAGTGGTATGCAAGTATCACGAAAAGGAAAAGAGAAAGTAGATCAGCCCATGGTTGATGTGAATGTAGGTCACTCTTATGTGGATGGTAAATCCAGTGGCTCAGAACAGAGCCTTGATGATGAGTTGGGTATTTCTTCTATTGTTACACTTGGAGTAAGGAAGACAAGGGATGTTTTGAGAGCACCTGGTAGTGAGCCTATTTTGCACAAGTCTGCTAGGGCTAGGTATCCTATGGATAGCCTGAAATATGATGGATTTACAACCATTCACTATGCCTACATGGTCAAAGTGATATATGAACCAGAGCCCACTTCTTTTGAGCAAGCCATGGGAAAAGAAAAATGGGAGAAAGCCATGGATGAAGAAATGGATGCCTTGGAATCAAATGATGAATGGGAAGTGGTGCCTTTGCCTAAAGACAAGAATGCAATTGGCTACAAGTGGGTTTATAAGGTGAAGCACAATGCAAATGGTTCTATGAACAGATACAAGGCAGGATTAGTTGTCAAGGAGTATGCACAGATATATGGCATTGATTATGAAAAAAATTTCAGTCCGGTTGCAAGGATGGCAACTGTAAGAGTAGTCATTGCTATGGCTGCATCAAAGGGATGGTCTTTACATCAGATGGATGTAAAGAATGCTTTCTTGCATGGTGATTTGCAAGAAGATGTCTATATGGAGTAGCCACCAGGTTATGTTCATGCTGCTCATCCTGAGTTTGTTTGCAGGTTGAAGAAAGTGTTGTATGGCTTGAAGCAAGCACCCAGAGCATGGTCTGACAAGATAGGACAGTATCTTGTCACTATTGGCTTTCAAATTTCCAAGGCAGATTTCTCACTTTATGTGAGAGAAACAGAGAAAGGCATTATGCTGCTTGTCATTTATGTTGATGATTTGATCATCACAGGTGATAATGATGAAGATATCCTTCATGTGAAAATGCTATTAAAGTAGAAGTTTGAGATGAAGGATTTGGGAGAGCTGCATCACTTCTTGGGCATTGAGGTGATTAGATCCACAAGTGGGATATGGCTCTTACAGAGGCAGTATGGATTGGACATGCTGTCCAAATATGGGATGACAAGCTGTAAGACTATTTCAATTCCTTTGGATCAGAATGTGAAGTTGAGTGCAAATGCAGGTGAGATTCTAGAAGAGGCAGTCGATAGAGCGAGCGAGGAAAAGCGAGCGAGATTTTCCACAATTTCCTTATCGAGGTACTCAACATAGCTTTGTGGAAACCACTATTTGGGAAGATTCTCGAAAATAAAACTTATGTTACTATGTGTAACTATACCAATATTGCGAATTATAGTCTACCTTAACTTCCAATTGGAGCCATGCTCACATTATGCAATAATAGTATGTGGGTTTGAAAGAAACCGAATTTCCACTCCAAAGCGGATTCCATTACTGATACAACAATTCTTTTGCATTTGAAATGGGTCTTATTATCAAACTCCTTCAATAATCAAAACAAATGCATTGCTTGATATGTTGAACTTAGTAACGTAAACATCACTTCACCCATATGCGGGGGAAAAAAACTTTCTGTAGACTTCATAGCATGGGATTGCATCAACACTTATGACATTCAAAATGGTTCTTCTTATTTAAAGTGTTATCAACCATGAAAGAAGTGAATGTTTAAAAATAGTTCACCCGTATGTTGAAAAACCCATGTCATTTATGACATTCAAAATTGTTCTTGCAACCATCCTGTAGTTCCTAGAGATTTTGCCCATACTTCTAACCCCTTCCCTTCAACCACTAAGAGGTATCTAATAGTTTTATAGAACACTTGAGATATCATCACCTCCTAATACAAAACCATTATTACTATTTGTAGAACACTTGAGATATCATCACCTCTTAACACAAGACCATTCTTACTATTTGTAGAACACTTGAGATATCATCACTCCTTTCCTTCAGCCACTAAGAGGTACCTAATACTTTTGTAGAACACTTGAACCATTCTTACTATTTGTAGAACACTTGAGATATCATCACCTTTTAATACAAAACCATTGTTACGATTTGTATAAAACTTGAGATATCATCACCTCTTAATATAAGACCATTCTTAGTATTTGTAGATCACTTTAGATATCATCGCCTCTTAATACAAGACCATTCTTACTATTTGAGAGATTAATGGATTAAAGGTTTGAAGCTCATAGGAGACGAAGGAAGAGAAATTCAGTTTCAACATGAGGACAATAAAACTAATTGGAATATTTTGACTTATGTATTATACCTTTTTGAAGACTATGACTTTAAGTCAGTTTCAACATTAGGATGATAAAACTAATTAGAATATTTTGACTTATGTATTATATATTTTTGAAGACTATGAATTTTAATGAGGAGAGGCACGCACACTACTTCGTAAATACACTAGTACTACTACTAGCCTACGAGTATTAAGCCTAGTAGCACCAGTGTGATTTTGAGCCTTGTATCAGCCTTTTGATAATTTTCTTTCATTGTTAGTGCAATAGAAATTATTCCTTCTATCAGAAGAATCTTGCCAAATTTATTCAAAGTGATGATTTTGTAGTCTACAGCCATTATCCTCTTACTCTTAAAAATATATTAAATGTGAGCACCCATTTATCTTGTATGATCAACCCTAGACTATGCTGCGATAGGACATTACTAGAACAAAAAAGTATGAATTGATATGGCAATTTTTGGTGTGAAATAACCAAATTAAGGATTTAATCAGAAAGAAAACAATCAGAATCAATAGGCTATTCAATGGCTCAAATCTGCACAGAAATTATAATGTGCCTCCCAACTCTTATGCATTCTAGCTCATCATGTTTGACAAGAATGCAAACAATAATGAAATCACATTATCTTTAGTTTCAAAGTAAGCAAAGAACCAAAAATAAATGCAAACGTATTGGATGAGGAATAAATAGGTATAGATATAGATAGACCTATATATATGCATTCATAGATATAATGATGATTAAAGTTGGACGGTCGTAATAATATTATGTATACTATCATTGGGATTAGGACTACTATTGGTAATATTGTATGTAGTAGTAGGAGAACTACCATTAAGGAACACTCTAATAAAATTACTAATGGTGGTGACAAAACTACCACTAGTAGTTTGGTAATTACCCCTAACATCTACAACAAATATTTGATCGGTAGCTAGTATTAGGTCAAAAGGCCCCAATTGTGCTATAATAATGGACCAAAAAAGGGAGTGCTATAGCATCACCTAAGGGTCACTTTTTATCCATGAAAGAAACAAGTCGGTGCAACCTAGGTCATACAGATCTAGGTCATGTGGAGTGGTTCGCGTCTCTTTCCTTGACAAAAAAGTTAGACTACCTTTGATAGTAACTACAAAGATTGCTGCCATAGTGCCGTAGAGTAGCCCCTAGGTTGCACCATCATCCTTTTTTGCTTTTGAGCCATTAAGTTTGATCCAGTGATTTTATGTAGAATTATTCTACTATATGTTCACATGTCCTTAATAGGATCTTGATATAATCCATTCCATTGTAAGTACTTTTACTATAAGTTTCACATATCCTTAACAAACCATGAGGCTTCAACACATATTCATTCTTATGTTTCAAGCCTCAAAGTCAAACACCCTTATAAAAGGGATAATGTATTAACGCTACATTCAATCCATCAAATCTTTTGAATGATAGTTCTATTGAAAATTCATGTATCATCAATAGGATTTCATCCATTATATGTTTATTTGTCGTTAAGAGTATGTCTAAAAATTCATGTATCTTCAATATTATTTCTCTCATGTGTTCCAATATCTTCAAAACGATATCTTTATTTATGTCCAAACTTGAGCATTGATTTGTATTTATCAAACACAATGTCACTCCACCTATTCCTTAGAATGAAATTTTTTCACCAAAATTGGGCCAAACGTAAGGTCTTTCCACATATTCTTAAGAATGAAAATTTTGGCCTTACGTTGGCAAGTCTATGGAATGAGGGTAAGGCCAAAGTCTCTGGTACGGTGCATTAGGTCTTGATTAATTCTTCTTTAGGCTTGAATATTTAATGCATTAACTTCACGACTATTATTTATGCTTGAACTTGTAATGTATTAATTTCATGAATTAGGATTTTATGAAGTTATATCTAACATGTCCCAAATTTAATGGAAATTAATATCCTACATAACATAACAAAGTATCATCATATCCCTTCCCAAAATCAATGCTACCTAGCAACTCTCCTGGCATTTTCACTGCCTTGCATTTGAGTTAGCTATGATGAAGAATGTTGCCTGCCTTTGGAACCTCTTAGAGTTACCGTTAGCATGATCTAATTTCATGTACCCCAAAACTTGAGACTTGGAGATTCCCATATAACACCAGCGGTAGCTGTCTTGTCCACTCTCAATGCTAGTAAGAGCTGGGCCCCATAGACTGGTAAAAGAAGTCTTTTTGGAGGTTCAATTTCTTTCCTCTGTCTTCTGCAGGCCCCATGATGAAATAGGATATATTCATCACCCTACATTTAATGCCAGAATTGACACAACTTTTTTTGGACCTGACTATGTAGTTTACATCCCAAAATTGGTGTTAGAATTGCAGACTAGGAGATTCCCATATCAGACCAATGGTAGCTGTCTTGTCCACTCTCAACACTAGTAAGAGCCCGTCACCATAGATCGATAAAAGAAGTCTTTTTGGAGGTTCAACTTTTTGCCTCCGTCTTCTCCGGCCCCATGATAGAATAGGATATATTCACCACCCTATATTTAATGCAAGAATTGATAATTTTTTTTGGACATGACTATGCAGCTTACATCCCAAAATTATTGCTAAAATTGCATACCGGGCATCTCCATTTGCCAGAGGGTGTCCCTAGCGACCCCTTGGACTTGCTCTATTTGTCTAGTTGTGTCTCTTCACAAAAATCGAAGTGGGGCCTATTTTCCCCATCTAGTAAAACTATATGCATCAATATGTATCTATGTATGTATGTATGCATGCATGCATCCATGTATGTATGTACACACACACACATATGTATGTATGTATGTGTACTAAAACTACTAAAACTATATGCATTAAATAATGTTGTTAGACAACAAAATGCATGACATAGGCAACCAATGGGGTCTTACTTTTGATGTTTGTATGTATGTATGTATGTATACATGTATGTACATACATACATACATACATATATATATGTGTGTATATATATATATATACATATATATATGTATATATATATATATATATATATATGTATGTATGTATGTATGTATATATATATGTATGTATGTATATATGTATGTATGTATGTATGTATGTGTGTGTGTGTGTGTGTGTGTGTGTGTGTGTGTATATATGTATATATATATATATATATATGTATATGTATATGTTGATGCATATATGTATATATTGATGTATATATTGATGCATACAATTTTGATATATGGAGAAAATGGACATGAAAACCATCTAAATTGGCACTTGTCGTTCGATTTGATATATGACATGATCCCATTTGGATTTGTAAGTCCAAAGATATTGGGTCCTACTTCTAGGGCCTAAATGCCTAAAATAGGCAGCGCATTAACGTGCTACCTATTTCATGCATTTAGGCCTTAAAAGTAGGACCCCATTGGCAACACAATGGGGTCCTAGTTTTGAGGCCTAAATGCATGAAATAGACAGCGCGTTAACACGCTGCCTACTTTAGGCATTCAGGCCCTAAAAGTAGTACCTCGTATCTTTGGACTTGCATATCCAAATGGGGTCATGTCATATATCAAATCGAATGGCAAGATCCAATTTAAATGGTTTTCATGTCCATTTTCTCCATCAAAACTATATTCATCAAATAATGTTGTTGATCAATTTTTGGCATACCCTCCCAAAATCAAGACCCCCATTGCAAAGAAAGGTAAAGAACACAACTGCTTGTTCTTATGCTCATGAGACAACAAAATGCATGTCATGGGAAGCCAATGGGGTCTTACTTTTGATGTTTGTATGTATGTATGTATGTATGTATATATAGGCATGTACATACATACATACATACATACATACATACATACATACATACATACATACATACATACATACATACATACATACATATATATATATATATATATATGTATGTATATATGTATGTATGTATATGTTGATGCATATATGTATATATTGATGCATACAATTTTGATATATGGAGGAAATGGACATGAAAATCATCTAAATTGGCTCTTGCCATTTGATTTGATATATGACATGACCCCATTTGGATTTGTAAGTCCAAAGATACAGGGTGCTACTTTTAAGGCCTGAATGCCTAAAATAGGAAGCGCGTTAACGCGCTGCCTATTTCATGCATTTAGGCCTCAAAACTAGGACCCCATTGGGTTGCCCAATGGGGTCCTAGTTTTGAGGCGCAACCCAATGGGGTCCTAGATTTGAGGCCTAAATGCATGAAATAGGCAGCGCGTTAACGCGCTTCCTATTTTAGGCATTCAGGCCCTAAAAGTAGCACCCCGTATCTTTGGACTTGCATATTCGAATGGGGTCATGTCATATATCAAATCGAATGGCAAGATCCAAATTAGATGGTTTTCATGTCCATTTTCTCCATCAACTAAAACTATATTCATCAAATAATGTTGTTTATCAATTTTTGGCATACCCCCCCCCAAAATCAAGACCCCCATTGCAAAGAAAGCTAAGGAACACAAGTGCTTGTTCTTATGCTCATGAGACAACAGAATGCATGAAATAGGCAACCAATGGGGTCCTAATTTTGATGTATGTATTTAAGTATGTAAGTATGTACGTATATACATACATATATATCTATATGTGTATATATATATGTGTGTGTGTGTGTGTATGTATGTATATATATATATATATATGTATGTATATGTATATGTTGATGCATATATGTATATATTGATGTATATATTGATGCATACAATTTTGATATATGGAGAAAATGGACATGAAAACCATCTAAATTGGCTCTTGTCGTTCGATTTGATATATGACATGATCCCATTTGGATTTGTAAGTCCAAAGATATGGGGTCCTACTTTTAGGGCCTGAATGCCTAAAATAGGCAGCGCGTTAATGCGCTCTCTATCTCATGCATTTAGGCCTAAAAACTAGGACCCCATTGGCTGGTTGCCAATGGGGTCCTAGTTTTTAGGCCTAAATGCATGAGATACAGAGCGCGTTAACGCGCTACCTATTTTAGGCATTCAGGTCCTAAAAGTAGGACCTCGTATCTTTGGACTTGCATATCCAAATGGGGTCATGTCATATATCAAATCGAACGGCAAGATCCAATTTAGATGGTTTTCATGTCCATTTTCTCCATCAACTAACACCATACTCATCAAATAATGTTGTTGATTAATTTTTGGCATACCCCCCCAATATCAAGACCCCCATTGCAAAGAAAGGTAAAGAACACAAGTGCTTGTTCTTATGCTCATGAGACAACAAAATGCATGACATGGGAAACCAATGGGGTCTTACTTTTGATGTTTGTATGTATGTATGTATGTATGTATATATATGCATGTACATACATACATACATACATACATACATACATACATACATATATATATATATATATATATATATATATATGCATGTATGTATATGTTGATGCATATATGTATATATTGATGCATACAATTTTGATATATGGAGAAAATGGACATAAAAATCATCTAAATTGGCTCTTGCCATTTGATTTGATATATGACATGACCCCATTTGGATTTGTAAGTCCAAAGATACGGGGTCCTACTTTTAGGGCCTGAATGCTTGAAATAGGCAGCACGTTAACACGCTACCTATTTCATGCATTTAGGCCTCAAAAGTAGGACCCCATTGTATTGCCAATGGGGTCTTACTTTTGAGGCCTAAATGCATGAAATAGGCAACGTGTTAATGCGCTGCCTATTTTAGGCATTCAAACCCTAAAAGTAGCACCCCGTATCTTTGGACTTGCATATCCGAATGGGGTCATGTCATATATCAAATCGAATGGCAAGATCCAATTTAGATGGTTTTCATGTCCATTTTCTCCATCAACTAAAACTATATTCATCAAATAATGTTGTTTATCACTTTTTGGCATACCCCCCCCCAAAATCAAGACCCCCATTGCAAAGAAAGGTAAGGAACACAAGTGCTTGTTCTTATGCTCATGAGACAACAAAATGCATGAAATAGGCAACCAATGGGGTCCTAATTTTGCTGTATGTATGTAAGTATGTATATATGTATGTATATACATACATATATATCTATATGTGTATATATGTATATGTGTGTGTGTGTGTGTGTGTGTGTGTATACACACACACACACACATGTATGTATGTATGTATCTATATATATATATATATACATACATACATACATACATACATACATATGTATATATTGATGCATATCTTGATGTATATATTCATGCATACAGTTTTGATTGATGGAGAAAATAGGCATGAAAACCATCTAAATTGGCTCTTGCCGTTCGATTTGATATAGGACATGATCCCATTGGGATTTGTAAGTCCAAAGATACGGGGTCCTACTTTTAGGGCCTGAATTTTTGAAATAGGTAGCTTGTTAATGTGCTGCCTATTTCAAGCATTTAGGCCTCAAAAGTAGGACCTCATTTGGTCCGACATGGGGTCCTACTTTTAAGGCCTAAATGTATGAAATAGGCAGCGCATTGATGCACTACCTATTTCAGGCATTCAAGCCCTAAAAGTAAGACCCCGTATCTTTGGAATTACAAATCCAAATGGGGTCATGTCATACATCAAATCAAATGGCAAGAGCCAATTTAGATGTTTTCATGCCTATTTTATCTATTTAATAAAACTATATGCATCAAATAATGTTGTTTATCAATTTTTGGCATACACCCCCATTAGAAAGAAAGGTAAGGAACACAAGTGCTTGTTCTTATGTTCAGGAGACATTAAAAAAGAGGCCTGGTAGCCCAAAAATGGCAGCACATCAATGCGCTATCATTTTTGGGTTGCCAGGTCTCTTTTTTGTTGTCTCACGAGCATACATATGGAGGTTATTATACAATATAACTAAGAAGTAGTATTGAAGTAGTTTACAATTTGGATGTATTAAGAGCATTCATATAGCAAGGAAGAATATAATAATTGAATACATTTTTTTCAATACATATTGCTAGTGAGACTACCAAAAAGAGGCTGTACCCCTCATGATGTCTCTGGATACAGAATATGAGATTGCTTGATGTTTCGGCACCTTAAAATTTTGGGGCATTGAGTGGGAATGTCTCCAGTAGTAGCAAAAAATGGCATTTCTGTTGCATTGGCATTGAGTAGGAACGTGCTCTAAAACCACACCCACCCTCTTCTCTAATATTAAATGCATAATATTAAATGTATTATGGCCTATGACCCATGGGGTAGCTATGCCATACGTGGCCCTTTTATTGCCACTCACCCACAATAAATCATGGTCGATCATCATGTAGTTATTCCCTTTCTCACATTCTAACATGTGAAGATTTAATGTACATGCATTATGGGCACATTATATTGCAGTTTATGACTAACTTTTTTTATGAATGCATGATACTTGTATATGGTCAAAGAAGGTATATTATCATTTTTGAATGACAACATTACTCTATGCTCCATTTTATCCTATATTAGAAACTATGATCACTAGATATTACATAAATGTATTGCTCCATTATATCCTATACTAAAAACTATTTTGACCCAAATACATAATGCCAATTGAGGTTAGTACTTATGACAAGTGATGAAAACAATCTAATGGTATGAATGAGATCTTGTAAATTTTGGATATATAATATGGGTACTATGTTGATTGAGCTATTTTTCTAAGGGAATATTTTCAACTTAATTACTAAATACATACTTACAATGGTGACCTGATTCCCATCTATATGTATAATCAAGTTTTACTTTGTGTTTAAAAAAAAGCTTTTGCATAAGGTTAAAATTCGAATAGTATTTATATTTGTTTAAGACTACCCATTGAGCTGGCTCCTATCCTTATATTGAACATGATAATGTTCATATAGATTTTATGAATACAAATAGATAGCATTGGCTCTCTTTTTAGTGGTTGGGAATGAACCCTAAAACGACTATGTATTCCCTTATTTGTAGCATGGAAGTGATCATGGTAGAGTGGCATAATCCCTATTTTTCTTTTTTCATAGGTTCTTTTGCTACTCATGGTTGGCAGATACACCACGGCATAGATCCGAATAGATATTTGGTTTTTTGCTTCAACTTGCTTGACTAGACTTTCCTTGATGATTGTTCGATTGTGCATGATGAGTAGTCACTGGCTTAATTGATGCATTAAGTGCAATGTTTTCCTTAAATTTTTTCATACTACAGGATACGAGTTTGCTTATAGGGGTGGAAATAGAATCTTGTTATTGCCTGGTGCATATTTTCCGTTAGATGCAGCAGGATACTAGTTACAGAGTGTCTTTGCCAATTATTTCACTTGAATCATGCTCCTCTTATGCTTGAGTTTGTGGTCACGTATTGAGTTTAACATAATAGTCTACAGGATACTGGATGAGCACTCAACATAGTGGTTAGATGCATTCATTTCTAGTTCCAATAGAACTATCATTTAGACATTGGTCATAATAGAAGTATGGAGGGCTAAAATCCTTTTTTGGCTCCCTAAGTTTTTTAAAGCATGGTATTGTCCAGATTACATAGGTATTTTCACTAAGCAAAATTAATCCTTATGATGAAAATGTGTTTTTTTTCATTTGACATAGTTAGTTCTGTTTCCATGTTTTTGGATCAAATGTATGGATGATCTTCTACAAGCATAAAAGACATGATATGTATATGTAGCACATGATCATGTTTACATATTTTCAGTCGTATTCTACCTTGTGATCTATTATTATCTTGATGTGTGGATGTTTAATCTGAGTAGTGTTTGCTTTTTTTATTGCAAATTTTATGTATTGTTGTGTCTCTACCTCTCCACAATGACTCAAATGTGATAGTATGGGGATGAAAGAGAAGTTGATTGTGAGTTTCAGGCATGCCTTCATTGTTGGAATATGTTTAATTTGCTTATGATCACATCAATTGTTCCAATGATATTGAGAGGAATAAGATGCTGGATGAGGTTCTCGCTCGCTTGAAACCTATTTAATCTTGCTCGCTTATTTGGGACTGCTCGCTTTTCTCTGCTCGCTTTTTGGTAATCGTCTAGAAGACCCTACTATGTACATATGCATAGTAGGAAGCTTGATCTATATGACTATTACTAGGCCAGATTTGAGCTATGCTGTTGGGTTGGTAAGTCAATTTATGCAGGCTCCAAGGAAACCACATTTGGATGCGGCTAGATGCATACTGAGGTATGTGAAGTCCACATTGCAATATGGACTATTTTATGAGATTGGGGTTCAGATACAGTTGCATGGATACACTGATGCTGATTGGGCTGGTAGTATTTCTAATAGGTGATCTACCAGTGGATATGTGTTCTCTTTTGGGAGTGCTGTAATCACTTGGAGCAGCAAGAAATAGCCTATAGTTGCCTTGTCAAGCACAGAGGCTGAGTACAGGGGTGCAGCAATGGCTACATGTGAGGCAGCTTGGTTGCATAAGCTACTTTATGATATGCATCAGGCTAGTTGTCACTTATTGTGACAACATGAGTAGTATACACTTGGCAAATAACCTAGTCTATCATGCTAGAACAAAGCACATTGAGGTGCATTATCACTATGTGCAGGAGAAGGTTCTAGTAGGTTTTATTGATCTAGTTTATGTTAGTACAGAGGATCAGGTAGCTAACATATTCACGAAGGCATTGGGTGCAGAGAAGCTGTGCTAGTTCAGAGACCTAATTGGTGTGCAAGAATTGGGATTGAGCTCAAGGGGGAGTGTTGAGATATTGAGCTCCACTCATGATATGCCAGGGTGACCGTTGTGCATTTATGTCACTGACTTGTTAGCTGCAGATGCGGTTGGTACACCACCCATGAATAATAGCTGGATGATAGCTATCTTTATGTACTCTAGTTATTGGCTCAGTTAGTATGCCACCTTAGCTAGTTGAGTTTGGTTTGAGACCCACATATAGGGTTCACCTATTATTTTGTACTTAGAGTTCTTTTGGCTTTTACAACTAAGAAGAGGAAAACTATTTTCAGCCTCCACCTTTGTGTATATTCCCCCATTGTGTATGTGAGAAAGCTGCAAGTGAGACTCCTTCTCTCACACTCTCTTCACACCAAATGCTTCAAATGTCAGAAATATTCATTAGCTTGGACAAGGAGTTGCAAGTCCGAGAATTGGAAAAACAAACTGTAATAGACATCCAAGTCCCATTCCATGGAATTGCCATAGAGGTCAAGGCACTTTGGGCACAAATAGATGAGAAAGAGTTTGAAGATTTGCACATGAATCAAGCTCTCCAAGCTCAAGAGAAGGTAGTGCAGGATGTGACTTCCAAGCTCCACCAGTGCCAAATATAGTTGACAGTAGCACTACAAGCTATGACAATCCTACAGACATTTTATGACCACTTGACCTCAGCACATGCTCAGTAGGGGGAGGAACTTGCCCAAGCTCTATTTACTCTAATCCAAAAACAAGAAGATATCCAAGATTGCCAAGAAAAGCTTGTAGACATTTAACAATCTTTGGCAGTACACACTTTCAGTATTAAAGAGCTTATAAGAGAATGGAAAATATTAAAGGAAGAATTTGCCATCGCTACAGAGGCAAGCATTATGCAAGCACAAGTCTTGGACCAATGGTCCAATACCAGTGAAGTCATTCCTCAACAAGCACATGTCACCTTGCAAATGAAAAAGCTTCACGATGCATATACATTCATCTACCATAAGTATAAGGAAAAAATGTATGAGATGCAATCCCAAAAGATAGCCATCTCAAAGCCTGAACTCCAATTCCTAGTGCACAAAAATGAGGCAATGGAAGACACCACAAATGAAGTCCCACTATAGTGCCCGATGGCGGTATTACAAGAGCTTGTGGCCGCTCTATAAGCGAAATATCACTTAAAAGCACGAATGGAAACAACTCCAACTCAAGATCATATCTGCTAATCCAAACATCAAATGGGAATGTTCCATAGGGGCAAAAACTTTGTGCAAAATTTGTTAAGACTTGTCTAAAGATGAAAAAAATATATTCTTCTTGTCTACACATGCCTTGTTTACTGCACTCCGGATAGATGCTTTCATCGCATATGTATGCCTCATTGCCAGTCCTCCCCTTAGGGTCATTGGTGGTTTGTTGCCATTTCTACAAAAGCCATCACTATTATCTACAAGGCATGACATAACCAACATCCCACTCTTGTAGCCTGATGATCCCATTCCACCAACAAAAAGAAGTGTCAGAGGATTACATGGCCTATCTCACATCTAACTTCCCATATCTAACCACTCTCTATGACAATCTCATAACCTCACTTACCCATGCTGCTACCACCCTCTTAACCTTTCCTGAGCTCCATCCTAACATCTACTCCCTTCATTGTCTCTTTGCTCATGCTTCTCACCACTTTCAACTAACCCAACACTCGCAAACTTACCAGCCCCTCATACCTAACTTCTTCCCTTCCCTTGCTAATCCTACCCTTGAAGATTACCAAGCTGCTCAAACCATTTGCCCAGTTCTTCCCTCCTTCCCCTCTGATTTCCCTCCCACAACCAACACTCTGTGAAGATAGTGGGAGAGAGGGAAGGAGTCTCACTTGAGGCTTTCTCACAATCACAATGGGGGAATACACACAAAGGTGGAGGCTGAAAACAGTTTTCCTCTTCTTAGTTGTGAAAGCCAAAAGAACTCAAGTACAAAGAAAATAGAAGAACCCTATATGTGGATCTCAAACCAAACTCAACTAACTAAAGTGGCATACTAACTGAGCCACAAACTAGAGTAGATAAGGATAGTTGTCATCCAGCTATTATTCATGGGCGGTGTACCAACCGTATCTTCTGCTAACAAGTCGGTGACATAAATACACAACGGTCACCCTGGCATATCGCGAGTGGAGCTCGATATCTCAACACTCCCCCTCGAGCTCAATCCCAATTCCTGCACACCAAGTAGGTCTCTGAACTTGCGCAGCTTCTCTGCGCCCAATGCTTTCGTGAATATGTCAACTACCTGATCCTCTGTGCTGACATAAACTAGATCAATAAGACCTAGTAAAACCTTCTCCCACACATACTGATAATGCACCTCAATGTGCTTTGTTCTAGCATGAAAGACTGGGTTCTTTGCCAAGTGTATGCTGCTCATGTTGTCACAATAAATGACAACTGGCCCATCTGTAGACTAATGCATATCATAGAGTAGCTTATGCAACCAAGCTACCTCACATGCAGCCATTGCTGCACCCTTGTACTCAGCCTCTCTGCTCGACAAGGCAACTATAGGCTGTTTCTTGCTGCTCCAAGTGACTGTAGCACTCCCAAAAGAGAACACATATCCACTGGTAGATCGTCTATCAGAAATACTACCAGCCCAATCAGCATCAGTGTATCCATGCAACTGTATCTGAACCCCAGCCTCATAAAATAGTCCATACTGCAATGTGGACTTCACATACCTGAGTATGCGTCTAGCCGCATCCAAATGTGGTTTCCTTGGAGCCTGCATAAACTGACTTACCAACCCAATAGCATAGCTCAAATCTGGCCTGGTAATAGTCATGTAAATCAAACTTCCTACTATGCATCTGTACATAGTAGGGTCTTCCAAAAGCTCACCTGCATCTGCGCTCAGTTTCACATTCTGCTCCAAAGGAACTAAAATAGGCTTATAGCCTGTCATCCCATATTTGGATAGCATGTCCAGTCCATACTACCTCTGCAAGAGTTGTATCCCACTTGGTGATCTAATCACCTCAATGCCCAAGAAATAACGTAGCTCTCTCAAATCCTTCATCTCAAACTTCTGCCTCAATAGCATTTTCACATGAAGGATATCTTCATCACTATCACTTGTGATGATCAAATCATCAACATAAATGACAAGCAGCATAAACCCTTTCTCTGTTTTTCTCACATAGAGTGAGAAATCTACCTTGGAAATCTGAAAGCCAATAGTGACAAGATACTGTCCTATCTTGTCAAACCATGCTCTAGGTGCTTGCTTCAAGCCATACAAGGCTTTCTTCAACCTGCAAACAAACTCAGGATGAATAGCATGAACATAACCTGCTGGCTGCTCCATAAAGACCTCTTCTTGCAAATCACCATGCAAGAAGGCATTCTTTACATCCATCTGATGTAAAGACCATCCCTTTGATGCAGCCATAGCAATGGCTACTCTTACGGTTGCCATCCTTGCAACCGGGCTGAAAGTTTCTTCATAATCAATGCCATATGTCTGTGCATACCCCTTGGCAACTAATCTTGCCTTGTATCTATTCACAGAACCATCTGCATTGTGCTTGATCTTATAAACCCACTTACAGCCAATTGCATTCTTGTCTTTACGCAAAGGCACCAATTCCCATGTAGCATTAGCATCCAAGGCATCCATTTCTTCATCCATGGCTTTCTCCCATTTTTCATTTCCCATGGCTTGCTCAAAAGAAGTGGGTTCTGGTTCTTGTATCACTTTGACCATATAGGCATAGTGAATGGCTGTAAATCCATCATATTTCAGCCTTTCCACAGGATACCTAACCCTGGTAGACCTGCGCAAAATAGGCTCACTTCCAGGTGCTCTCAAAACATCCCTGGTCTTCCTTACTGCAGGTGTAACAACAGAAGGAATACCCAACTCATCATCAATGCTCTGTTCTGAGCCACTGGATTCACCATCCACACAAGAGTGACCTGCATTCACATCAAACATGGGCTGATCTACCTTCTCTTTTCCTTTTTGTGATACCTGCATACCACTATCTGCATTGCTTTGAGGAGATTCTCTTGATCTCAATCTACCTGTCCATGGCGAAGTATGTGAACCACTGCTAGAGGATGCTGTAGGTCCACTGATATTTTGTGATTACTGCTGTGAATTCTGTGCAGCATTACCATTTTGTGCATCTACATCAATCATCACATTTATTGGTTTATACCAGCTGCTCATCTCATCAAAAACAACATCTCTACTCACTGTAAACTTACGAGTAGAAGGGTTATAGCATCTATACCCTTTTTGCTGCAGAGAATAACCAATAAAGATGCACTTCTCAGCTTTTGGATCCAACTTTGACCTCAACTCATCTGGCACATGGACATAGGCAATGCAACCAAAAATTTTCAAATGAGAAATATCTGGTTTCCTACCAGTATACATCTCCTCTGGCGTCATGCCATGTATTGCTGCAGTGGGAGTCATGTTCATTATATAAACTACTGTAGCAACTGCTTCAGCCCAATAATAATTTGGTAGATCTTTTTCATTTAGCATAGCCCGAGATACCTCTCTAATATGCGTGTTTTTCCTTTCTGCAATTCCATTTTGCAGTGGGGTATGACTGCATGAATATTGCTGCTTTATACCATGCTCCTGCAAGGACCTTGCAAACTCATTTGAGAGGTACTCTCCCCCTCCATCTGACCTTAGGCATTTTATTTGCAGGCCTGTTTCTTTTTCAACCATAGCTTTGAAAGCTTTGAAGTGCCCAAACACTTCACTTTTCTTTTTCATAAAATACACCCAAAGTTTTCTGCTAAAGTCATCAATAAATGTGACAAAATAGTGACAGTCACCAATAGATGCAGCTTTAGTAGTCCACACATCAGAGTGGATTAATTCCAATGGCTTTTTACTCTCTTGAACATGCCTAGGAAAAGGTTTCCTTGCCTGTTTCCCAAATTTACAGGCTTCACAAACCTTGTGCATTTCTGCAACAACCTTGAATTTAAGCAATCTTGTAACAATATTTTGGGCTTGCATTGATTTAAGTCACTGTATATTAACATGACCAATGCATTTGTGCCAGATATCAATATCTGCAACTACACCGGTCCCATGTGCAAACATTGATGCACTCAATTCAGGCATGTTCGCATCCAACGTAAACATCCTGCCCTTCTTCTTTCCTTTTGCTATCAAGCGACCATTATTTTTCATATCCTCAACAAAGCATCCATGAGGATTAAATCTGACCTGCAAGCCCTGCTCAACCATCTGACCAACAAAAACCAGGTTCTTGGTGATGTTCAGGACATGAAATACATCAGACAAGTATTTCTTTTTCCCATTCTGCATAGACAAAGGAATTTTGCCAATCTGCACAATAGGATGTGCAGTATCATCACCAGTCTCCACAAATCCTGGTTTTTCCATTTTCCTTGCATCCTGCATCCATTCAGCATGACCTGTCATGTGGTTTGATGCACCTGAGTCAACATACCACACATCATTGCTTTCTTCTGCACTTGTCACAGAATTTGTCATATGTTGTACCATAAACAAATGCTCATTTCTTTCATCACCCTGTCTACTAGAGGATGCATAATTGCCTTGCTGCAATTTTCCATTCATAATGTCATTTTGCTTTTTGTCGCAGTCTTTAGCCATATGCCCCATTTTACCATAGTAGTAGCATTCAACATTGCTGTTTGCATTTTGGCCTCTCTACCATCCACCACGACCCCTTTGGCTCCCCCTTCCTCTAGAGTAACCATGTCCTCCTGCATAGGACTGGTTTTCTTGCATTTGCTGCATATTCTGATTTCTACCATGGCCTGCAGATCGGCCTCCTCTACCTCTGCCTCTACCTCTGCCAGCATTCGAGTAGAAGACAGTTTCTTTTGAAGTTCCTGCTGAAGAAGATGCACCCCCATTTCTCTGCTCTTCAGAAATTAGAAGAGCAATCAACTCCTCAAAATCAGGAAAATTTTCACGGATGGCAATGGATGTCCGGAACTATGCATAATCCTTTCCTAGACCATTCAAGGTCACAGAAACTAAATCGTCATCATCCACTAGCGATCCAATGGAAGCAAGTGCATCCGCAATTTTCTTCACCTTCATGTGGTAGTCATTGATGCTCATATTTTCTCTCTGCACATTGTGCAGCTCCTGCTTGAGCTGCATTTTCCTGGCTTGCGTATTTGTGCTGTACATTTTTGCCAAAGTATCCCATGCCTCCTTTGTCATACTTGCATCCTGAATATGCACAATCATGGAGTCTGAAATACTGATAGATAGCCAGTACATAACTTTCCTGGCTCTCTCATGCCATCCTTTGAATGCCTGCATTTCCTGTTGATTGGGAACATTAGGAAGAATAGGTTCTTCTTCATTTCCTGTAATGAACTCCCAATAGCCTTTTCCCATCAAGAAATTCGTCATTCTAAACTTCCATGCCTGGAAGTTGTTCTTGTCAAGCTTTTCAGTGACAATCTGTGAAAGAGAATCAGATGCCATTACAGAACACTGCAAAATATTCTGTCACTGCAAAAAACACAGCTTTTGCCTCACACGGGCAGATTTGCAAAACTGACGAAAGTGGTATTTCACCACACAGTCACTTCCTAGTGACGATTTTGCATCAACAGGCAACAAGCATGAATCTGTAACTCCCAATGTCTCTGCGCATAGGCATACGATGCAATTTTTGCGGCAACTTTTCACCGACCTGCAGAATAGTGGTCGCACAGCAAAAACAGGGCCTTTTTCTGAGTGCCTGCAGAGAACTTCCGCCTCCAAAACGGGCCCCGAAATGACCTCGAATTAGAAAAACAAAGTCACCAAGGGCTTTGCCCACTCCCGCATCATATAATGCCCTCTCGCGACACCACGAAGGGCATCTCAATCTGAGACAGTGCACTCTTGCACTTCCGGCTGTGCTACCTGCAGAGATTTGCTCCCAAACTCGAAAAAGGAAACCAACACTGGTCCTCTTACCAGGACACTGCGAACTTGGTTTGCTTTCTTGAGCTCCTTACCACGAACAAGGCTCTGATACCATGTGAAGATAGTGGGAGAGAGGGAAGGAGTCTCACTTGAGGCTTTCTCACAATCACAATGGGGGAATACACACAAAGGTGGAGGCTAAAAACAGTTTTCCTCTTCTTAGTTGTGAAAGCCAAAAGAACTCAAGTACAAAGAAAATAGAAGAACCCTATATGTGGGTCTCAAACCAAACTCAACTAACTAAAGTGGCATACTAACTGAGCCACAAACTAGAGTAGATAAGGATAGCTATCATCCAGCTATTATTCGTGGGCAGTGTACCAACCGCATCTCTAGCTAACAAGTCGGTGACATAAATACACAACGGTCACCCTGGCATATCGCGAGTGGAGCTCGATATCTCAACACACTCTTACATATTACTCCCCCATGTCCCTAGATTCTCTCCCTACCCCACCATCACCTCTGACACTACTTGTGCTACCATCAGCTACAAATGACCTAATATATGATTTTGAATATCAAGATCCAAACAATTCAATTCACACTCCCATGCCAAATTCCAAATTTTGATGTAATACCATGTCCTAGTAACCCCATCAAGGATTTTCGGAGCAAATATCCTAATATGAAAACTCAAGGTGGATGGTGGACCCTAGACAGCTTCCCTACCATCCTTTGTTAGCACCAAATCCATGAAACTTGGATCAGCAAGTTGGATCCCCAACTTGATTGGCGTTGCCCCAAACTCTTTGATATAATCTTATTGAAAGAATACTTGCATGCACCTCCATGCCTCAAAACCCATCCCAAGTTTTATGCACTTCCATGATGGCACATATGGGAGGCCAACATATACACTTTGGTTGGGTGAGGATTGCACCATTAATTAGCAAATGATGTAGCCATACTCTAGTGTGGAGTGGAACATCCAAGGCACACTAATCTAAGCACGTCAATAGTATGAGAAAATCATGCACGGCAACATTGACCGCATCCTTCACCAAAGTGCTATCTTTTGCAAAACATTGGAATACATTCTAGAGGTCCCCATCCACATTGACTGCCACTTGCCTCCTACACTCAGTTTCAATCCCAATGAATGGATCGATGCTCAAACTACATGCATGATCTATCAAAGATTCATCTTATTAAAAGCACGCCACATGTCTCTATTTGAACAAATGGTGGATACAAGCTTCTTGGAAATAGAGCAAAAATTGTATAGTGCCAAGGCTTTATAGCAGGATCAATTGGCATGCCACAAGTTCCATAGCCACTGGGTTGCACACATGGAATCCCAAATCTATGATCACAATAAGCCATAACCTGAGGATGGGTAATAAAATGGATCTAGGGGTATGTTGTCTCTGTGCCAACATGGACTTAGGTAGCGGCTCCAATCTCCATCTCGTTCTCCCAAAGAAGAGCTGCCAAGAGTCTATGACACCACGTGGGTTATTCCTCACAAGTTGTGGCAAGTTTTGTCATAGGATTGATAGCATTCAAAAAGGCAACTAAGTAACAGCATGTCTGGTTTTAGGCTTTTCCGTCAGCAGACAATCTTGGGGATTGTTTAGTACATGAGTGTGTGAAAATGAGGTCAACAAAGAAAGAGCTGCACCATAAATCGTTGTGAGATGACTACAAGCTGGCTTCTTGGAAATGAGGATTGAGTTCGAGGCATCCAGTCGAGTTAGTCTTTGCAAGCAAGGTTTCATCTAATCCTACACGGGGTTCTTGTCAGGAGTCCATGATTTTTTGGAAGTGGTGATTTTCATATGCTCAGCAATTATTTGTGATTATTAGCATAGCGTTTTTTGACTCTGTGGTGTTTTGAGTTGATCTTGGGATTGTGTTTCCCCTCGGTGTGTTTGCAAATATGATTGTTCATCCACCTATAAAGGCATTTCAGTGTAGCTCTGCCAGTCTCATCACGTTTTTTATGCCTCCACTGAGGATTGAGATGAACTCCGACCTGATCTTCAGTTTACAAGACTGAGATCATTGGTGGTTGAACATTAGAAATCATGGCTCAGGATTTCCCGTTGTTTCATGGGATGCCAAGCGAGGATGCCCAAAAATCCATGGAGCAGTTGGAAATTACATGTTTGATCAAGAATCGACAAGACCTAGCCTTCATGCTATGGATCTTTACTTTATAGTGTGCAAGATGAAGCAAGGAGATGGTTTCATGCTTATGAAGCCACTCAAGCAAATCCTCTGGTAGAGGCAAATTTTGAATGGGGGCTCAGACGTCCTTTACGGATGAAGTTAGAGGTAGAGGTCCTTTACAGATGAAGTTGGAACTAAAACCTGTAGCCAATTTTCATGAAGCAGTGGACCTGGCAAAAGAAAAAGAGTGGAAGATGATCAGAATAGGGCAATTGACCACGGGAGTACAACAAATGCCAAGAGAAGAACAGCCCTCTATGAGCACTTTGGTTGCACAGGTAGAAACAAAGAATACCAAGAATTATACTTTGCATAAAGAAATGTATGAGATGGTTGACATGTTCAAAATCTTAGTCTCAATCTTTTGGGTGGAGCAGGAAGAGGACAAGGAAGAGGGCCCAAGCCACTATATCAAAATCTAGGCAATAAACAGGACCTAAGAGCAGGTAGAGGAGCTAATCAGAGGAGGTTTGAACCCTATCATTGTTGTAAGTGTGGGGATTGGGGCCATACTAGTCCAAATTGTGATAAGACTCTTTGCAGAGGAGGAGATATGTTCCCTTTGCCAAGCAATTTGAATAATCGGGCAAACGACTTTGGCATAGAAATCAAGGATAAGCCTAGTTCAAGAGGTTTGACAATAGAGGAAAAAGGGAAGTAGAAGATGGATGAAAAGCAGCCTGCTGTGTCACCAATATATTTAGAAGACCTTGAAGTGATGCCAATGAAGAGGACCAAGGAAAAGAGCCTCAGAATGGGCATGGTGATGCAAAGACGGGGAAACAGAAAGAAGGGGATTCTACTTCAAGAAAAAAGAAGTCAAGACCATGAAGACATTTTCAAACAGGGGAATTACTGCTTGGGGTAACTCAAAAAAATCACTCTCTCTAGAAGGATTTGATAGGTAAGAAAGTGGACATTTCGTATGGTCAGTTGACGGAGCTTTGCCCGTGGCTAAGAAGAGAATGGAAGAGACTAGTCAACCCACTTAAGCAAGAGAGAAAAAAGATGGCAAGGGTTCAATCATTGGAAGAATTGCCTCATTTATGTCCTGTGATTGATGCCTGGCATAAAGAAAAATATCCATAGGAGAAGATTATGTTGATGGTGGAGCCCGTGTGCATAATAACACAATCATGTGTTGAAAGGCTAGGCTTCAAGCTAAGTGGAGTTTCAGGCTATAAGATCCGGTTAGCAAATCATGCCAAGGTAAAATGTTTGGGGATTTTGAATGATTTGGATGTAAGAGTTTTTGGTGTTGATGTAAAGGTTGATTGTCATGTTATGCCAGCTGAAATGGGAGCCTTTCCACTAATCTTGGGTAGGCCATGGTTGAGATTGGTAAAAGCAGTACAAGACTGGGGGAAGGGCACACTCACTCTTTTGGATAAAATAGGATAAAGGAAAAAATTTAGGATGGTGGACAGGAAGCTGCTTGAGGAATAGGAAGAAGAAAAAGAAGTGAAGCTAGCTGTAGTGGAAGTGAAGCTTAGCTATAGTGGAAGTGAAGAAGAGAATGAAAGTGACAGTGAGATCACATATTCAAGCGAAGATGAGGTAGGAATGCTGTTATTAGAACAAGAAGAAAATTGAAGTGAGGGATTTGAAGGACATATGGAAGAGATGAAAAAGTGGAGTATCGAGGAAATAGAGGCATTCGTAGAGTGAAAGGTGGAGATCAAGAAGACATATTTTAAAAAAATGCTTGATAGTGACCTAACAGGTGGTGAACATGAATCTTACAGTAAGATGTGAGCTCAATTCCCTAGACTTTTCATCAAGGGATTTCAGGGAGAGGGTCTTTGGATAGAATTAAAAGAAGGAACCGAACCCGTATGCTAGAGGTTGAGGCTACTAAGAAAGGAACAATAGGATGCCCTAAGAGAGAGGTGGAGAAATTATTGAAGGCTGACTTCATTTATCCGATATCAGACTTAGAGCGGGTGAGCCCCATAGTTATTAGGAAGAAAAAGATAGGAAGTGGCTGATTACAAGCCACTTAATACTGCAACAAAGAAGGATGATTATCCACTACCTTATGTTGATGAGATTCTTGATTCAATGGTGATTGGTCACAAGCATTAAAGTATCTGTGATGGCTATTCTGGCTACTTCTAGCTAAGGATAGCTCTTGAAGATTAGAAGAAAACCACCTTCATTACAGGGTGAAAGCATGCTACAGTGTTTAAAAAAGTACTCTTTTTGGCAAAGGTTCTAGCATAGATATAGTACTAAATTGTGTACTAAAAGGCACTGGCAGCCGGATTAGATTTTCACATTTTGAGGAGTCCACAATTTGCAATCTGCAATCTACAATCCACTCTCAATTGAGGATGATTTCCCCGCACATCGAGGAGAGTGCGATCTACAATCTACTCTCAATTAACTCCCTTTTGCCTCGTGGAATCACTCGCACATGTTTGAAATCATTGACACTCGACTCTCTTCTCTCTCGTGGAGTCCTGCCCTATCCCTGCAATTATCTTCACTCATCTTCACTAGAGGTCCATTGCTCTCTCTCTCCTTAGCTCTCTCCATTCTCTATGCAAACTCTATGCAAACTGGCTCTTCCCTTCTCTCTCATTAAAGCCCTCGTACCTTGGACTATATGTTCTCTCTGGCACAAAAACCAGTTATGTTTGAGTGATTCTACAGCTCTCTCTCTCTCTCTCTAAAGCTCCCTCTCTTTCTCTCTCTCTCTCTCTCTCTCTCTCTCTCTCTCTCTCTCTCTCTCTCGCTCTCTCTCAGGATGACTCTCATATAGTAAGATTGAGCATGCATGTTTTGACATATTGTCTTCTTGTGTCGTTCATTAATTTATGATTTACCATTGAAATACAGTTGTGCGTAGGATGGAGAACTCTGCACTAGAAGTGCCACACCATGAAGAAAACTCACTCAATGCACTACCACAACATTGCTCCAAAAGGAATATGAGACACTTGACATTAACAGTTGTGCGACATTTCAAGCATACCACAAAGAACTTGGACTTGAGAACGAAAGCTGACATTTTGTCTAAGGTTATAAAACATCCAGATATACAAGAGGTTGTTGATGAGATAAATTTTCAAAGCCAATCCATATCAATGGAAATAGATGATAATCTAAAGACATCATTGAGTCTTGTGAAAAGAGCACAAAGTGCTAATAAGTTAGCTATGCGAAGAGAGCCGCTCTTCACATGATTGCTAACACTTCAGCATTTAAAAAATATAGTGATAGCAAAGTAGCTAAAGCCCTTGGAATGCAAGCACGAAATTTGAAGAAACATTGCGTGGACATAAAACAAGCTCCCTTCAAATGCGCAGATGGAGGTCGAAAGCGTAGATAGGATTCCTTAAGTTGTGAGGTTGTTCAATGTGTTGTCCAATTCTAGAAAGACAAGACCAGGATTTCCCTAGGCATAGGCTTGGCTCAAAAAAGTATGCAATACATCCCACTTATTTCTTGGAGCTCACAAAGGTGCATCTTCCTTCATTCAACGAAGCCCAAGTTACACACTACTATTTGGTACTCTTTATAGCTATTTAGTACTATCAGGGATAATATTAGTATTGTTCAGATATTAAAGCTAACATTTAACACTGTAACAGACTCTATATGAAGTGAATTTAGCACTAAATCATAGAATCACAATACTAAATACTACACCGAGGACTTAATATGTTTATAATATAGACCATATTTTAGAAATCAGTCCTAAGAATAAAGATAGGACAAAATAGTATTGTTTGCTCTTTCAAGTCAGTTATAATAGAATACTCGTTATGACTAAATAGTGCTATTTAGTGTTAATTTGTAGTGTGTGATGTTTGAAATTGTTTGCATTAGAGAAGGACTTCAAGCATAATCATTCTCTCCTTGCACTAATCTTACTACTAGTTCTATTTAGTACTATCTAGTGCTATCCCTTGCACTAACCCTGCTACTAGTACTATATAGTACTGTTTAGATATTATTCTCTTCCTTGAATTAACTCTGCTATTACTACTATTAGTTCTATTTAGTATTATTTTGCAGTATTTTAGCACTATTTAGTACTATGTAGCACTTAGTAAGATTTGGCATTGAGTAAGTACTATTTACTGAGTACTTTTTAGGACTCAAAAATTCTTAGCGCTTAGTAATATTAGCACTTAGTAAGTAGTCTTCAATACTATCTAGCACTTAGTAATATTAGCACTTACTATTCAATACTAATAGTACTATATAGCACCTAGTAATATCACACTTACATGGACAGTGTACCAACCGCATTTGCAGCCTTCAAGTAGGTGACATAAATGCACAACGGTCACCCTGGCATATCATGAGTGCAGCTCGATATCTCAACATTTGGCTGGCTTGATGATGGAGGATAATAGACAGTGATGAGGATTGGCAAAACTATTGATACAATTGGTGTCCATGTAGCTAGTTCTTGCTATAAGTTGATCCAATGGTAAGTCAGCCACTTGGGTACAGTAGTTGTATTGTTGATTTGGCACTAGATCTCCATGTGTCTTATTGATTGGCATGATGTTGACGGGTGGTGCTGGTGCCGATGTAGCCTAAGGCTCTGGATGCTACTATTGATGGAGATATATTGGTTGCAACTGTGCATCGAGCTATAGCATCTCATGGAGCAATTCCTCACTTCCTACCTCCATAATAGGCATTTCTTTCGAGATATCCTCATTAAATAATGTGATAGTAGGAGAAGGTGGTGACAGATCCCATGCTAGTGATAAGGGGATGTCTAGTTCCTCAAAAGCTTTTGGTGACTAGGGTAGAGTAATTTCTTTTTCTTTTATCTCCTTACTAATGATAACAGCCAATAAATGTGGAATGTTGCATTTTTGGTCAGATGAACCATCTAGTTTTTTTGTGAAGAAGATGATTGAATTCTAGATCTAGTCTTGCTTTAGCTTCCTACTTAGCAAAACAAATGTGCAGAGTGGGAGGGATTGATTATTGCCACACTTGACTCCCAAGTTTGTTCATAGGAACATTGCTACTTCCTTGAGTCGAGGGTGTGAAGTAATATCCCATCCCTATGGAACTTGGTGCCCTTGGTGAGGAGAGGTTGTATTTTAAGAAATTTGCCATCGGCAAGCCTTGTGGGATATTTTTCACCTTGAGTTGGGAGTGAGAAGGCCCTCTAAATCACTATACTATGGAGTATGATATTGAGTTGGCTCTGATTTACAATGATGGCACCATACTTGCCAACCTGTTCATCGCTAGAGTGGTAACAATGGAGAAATTCTTTGATGTACATGGTCATTGCAGGACTATCCTCAAAGGATTTTAGGCACTCAAACAAACTACCAAGACCCATTTTCTCTAAGAAAGCTTGTGTTGCATTGGAAAGTGCATCAGTCAATGTAGATGGCCACACAAGGACTAGGCCTCGTCATCAATGGTTGTGTAGGCTAGGGGTGACTGGGGTGGCATTTGTACTTCTTGTGTCTCCATGTCATGCACAAAATCCTCATCAGAGCTATCTCTCTAAACCACAAATTTCTATGGTCACCTTGGTTAAGAGGAGGTACATGGCTACAAACTCTGGAGGGGGTCTCGTGGTGGCTGAGGCAGTGGGCTCTTTCTTCGCATCCTCCTTAGTGGTGGCATTGTTTCTAAACTTGCATCCATTTTGATATGATGTACCATTGATCATTAGATTAGTTGACATATTCATAGGCATCTACCCAAAGTGTTGGCCACTTGTAGCCTACAAAGAGGACTTTTCTTGCTATTGTTTCCCCTAGGAAGTGTCCTCCTACAATGCCTTCACGGATTTCACTCAGGATTGGAATGATCTCATGTTGCATTACACATCTCCTTAAAATCTAGTCCGTGCCCATCTTGTATAGTTGTCCTGCGATGAGTTGATAGGGCACACCTTTAAAATTAATTTTTTGGCATCCACTACTTTCATTTCAAGGGATGGTCTTCTTGCCATTAAGCACCCAATGATATTCACACACCATTCGAGAACACCATCTATTTGAAATAGTGTAGCATCTGGAAAGTCATCTTCTACTCTAGTGGCTTCTTCTCCTAACTTGACACAAGACATGTGATCAGCAATGTAGTGTTGGGCACCTTTGTGGACCACTATTTTGAAATTGAATTCTTGAAGAAAGAGGAGCCATATGGTTATTCTTCCTATTGTACATAGACGGTTCACAAGAGAAAGCAATGCTTGATGGGGTTAGTGTAGAAGACAAAATCATTTGCCAATAAATAGTGTCAAAATTTTTGTGGTGGTATAGTTGATCTCTACATCATTGAGTTGTTGACTGGAAAAGTAGAATGGGTAGTCTTTCTTATGTTCACCAGGTTGGCAAAGCACACTCCCAATTGCATACTTGGAGCCATCAGTATGAACATGAAAATCAATATCCCAATTGGGAGATATAAGGACAGGTGTTGTGATTAGGCACCACTTTAAAAGCTCAAAGGCTTGATTGCACTCTTCTGTCCATAAGAATTCCACCAACAATTTATAAAGTGGTCTAGCTATCATGGCATACCACAAGTTTAATCTTCTATAGTAGCCAACATGTCCCATAAAGACCTGTACACCTTTGGAATTTATAGGAGGAGGCAATTCCATGATGATTTTGACTTTTTCCATGTCAATTGCAATCCCATGTTGAGAAATAATGTGTCCTAATATAGCTCTGTGGGTGACCATGAACTGGCACTTTGTTGGATTTAAGGAGATGCCATACTCCCTGCATTTAATTAGAACTTCTTTAAGACATTTTAAGTGGTCTTTCCTTTTTGAGTGGATGCACAAATCATCCAAGAATACCTATAGGAACTTATTCGAAAATGACTTGAAAGTGGTAAACATGACTCTCTGGAATGTGTTCCAGGCATTACAAAGGTTGAATGGCATGACTCTATAGGAGAATATGCCCCATTATGTAGCAAATGCTATTTGAATTGGTCAGCAAGAGCAATTTGCACTTGGTTATAGCCACTAAAGCCATCCAAGAAGCTATATATCTCTAATCTAGCCACCTTTTCCAACATCATTTCTATTGGGGGTAGGGGATAGTGGTCCCTAATTGTGGAGGCATTCACGTTCTTTAGGTAAACACATATTTGTAGCTTCTTGTTGCATTTAGGCATGATGATGATGGGTGAAACCCAATCAGTGTGCTTGATCTCATAGATGAATCTTGCATCTAAGAGTTTTTCTAGTTCATCATAGACCACAGTGCCATATTTTGGATTTGTTCTATATGGTCCACATACCTTAGGGTGGGCACCTTCCCTAATAGGTATTGTGTGTACTACCACTTCTAGTGAGATTCCCTTCATTTCCTTGTATGACAATGCTAGGTAGTCTTGGTATTCCATTAGGAGTGCTTTTAGCTTTGTTTCCTCTTCTTGTGTGAGTTGTTTTCCAATCAATACTAATTTCTCTTCCACTCCTTCAAGGGAGATATTTATTGTACGAGTTTTGGCCAATCCCTCATAGATTGGATTCTCTCTAATGTTATCAATTTCATGCACTTTAGACTCCTTTATTGGCCTTGGCATTACTATGGGGACACTACCACTTGTGTAGTTCTTGAAGTACTCTGGCACTTCTCGAAGATCAACCTCTAATGGTGTTGAACTATCCTAACATGGGCTATGGACACTAGGTGGTGTAGGATCAATAGCCAATTTTTGAGGATCTTGTGGACTTTCTTTTTCTGAAGTCTCATTATCAAGCTTCATCCGCACATGTGGCTTAAACTTTTGAAACTTCTTACTTTGGGAATTGTGAGGTAACTTTTCCATTGGCAAATTACTCCCAAAAATAATGGTTCATTTGCTATGCATACTCCTTCAAGTCCATCAGGGGACCATTCAAGAGGTGGTGTCTCATATTTTGGGGGAGCTGGCTTGGTAAGATACAAGTCGACGATCCTAGTTTGGACTCATTCGAACTCATTGAAGTGGTCTCTACTTTGGCTTTGCGCGGATGTCCTCCAGCTTTCTTGTGGGATTATTCAACTTTAGAGTTTCAACTTTGGGAAGTTAGACCGCCATTAGGCCATGGAGAATGTCAAATACATGGACTTCAAATTGAACACTTTCAGCCTTTGTTTCAAGGCCCCAGGGAAAATCTGAGTCCTTATTGGAATGGATAGCTTCTTCAGGTTCATTATTCCATTCAAGTCCAACCATAAAGAATGCCAATTTTGGATTGAGTGGTTCTTTATGTGTGAGTGGAGGTTTGCATGACCTTAGCATCAATTCATGAGAAGATGGGATCTACTGTATGGCAGTTGTCAATGGTCACCAATGCTTTGATCCAATTGTTGACATTGCTTTGTGTATCGCCCACTACTAAGGCATGCTGTTGCAAGGGGGCTGATTTTCTTGAGATCATCATTGAAGAGGTTTCATCCAATGCTCTAGGCACAATTGGTTTTATTGCTCCCGTCCCCACATTGACTCTTACTGCGGTGTCGTGATCTTGGATTGTCAATCTATCACTTCCCCAGTCATGGAGGACTAATTCCTCATGCAACCAAGGATGTCCAAGCAAGATTTGATAAGATTTCTTAGGGAGATCCAAGATTGTGAATTGAAGAGTAAAGTGGACTCCTGCGACTTTTGTGGACACTCCATTCACTATTCCCAAGGGCTTTGCACATGAATCATCTGGAAGGCATATGTTGAAACTAGCCTTTTGCATTGTTGGGACACCCCATTCATGAGAGAGCTCCTTGGATAAGACATTCACACCCCCTCCACCATCCACTATGGCTTGCACTTCATCATATACTTTATGGGTCAAAGGGATGGTGATGTTGTGTATGGTGAAGGGGGTTGTGCAGAGTGGAGCTTGAGAGGGTGGATCAATGCAAAGTGAAGGCGGGCAACAAGAGGAGAGGAGGTCGGCAGAGTAGGTGGCACGTGGAGCTAGCAGAGCAGCACTTAGAGGCATCGAGATGGAGGTGCAGGGGCCGCCGCCACCGTCGGGGGTTGGTCGCCCATAGTAGGCCTTAGGGCCCTCACAAAGGGGGTTTTGAGAGGGTGGTTGGAGAGGGGGGGGGTGAGGTGGGGGGTGGAGGTGGAAGGGGGGTGGGAGGTGGAGAGGAAAGGCAGGGGGGGTGTAGGTGAAGGTAGGGGTAGGGGGGTTGTGGGGGGGTGTGGTGTGGAGGGGGGGGGCGGGGGGTGGAAGGGGGGGGGTTGTAGAGGGGGGAAAGGGGGGGGGTGGAGGGGGCATTGGGTGTGGGTGGATTTGTGGAAACAGGGGGGTGGAGTGGTGGTGGAAGGGGGGGAGGGGGGGAGTTGTGGAGGGCGAAGGAGGGGAGGTGTGGAGGGAGTGGGGATGGAGTGGGGGTGGGGGTGGAGGGGCTAGAGAGGGGGGGTGGAGGGAGGGGGGGAGGGGGTCAGAGAGGGGGGGTGGGGACGGTGGTGGAAACTTGACGGATGGAAAACTTTGATGAAAATTCAAAGGGAGGAGGAGATGATCACCTACAACGCTCTCCAAAATCTTTTTCAATGTAAGAGGATTCTTGAGGGAATTCAGATTACTGGTTGACCAACTAATGCCATACCACAAGATAGTTTGGATAGTACGTTGGGGTACTTTGAGTTTCATAAGGTACTTCAAAAGGTACAATATGGTACTTTCATTCAACATAACTTGGGGTACTTTTATTTCTACAATGTTCTTTAGATGGTATTATGTTGGGGTACTTTGATTCTATAAGGTACTTCAAAAGGTACAATGTAGTATCTTAAAGAGGTACCACGAGGTTATTTGTAGATTAGCATAGGGGACTTTCAAGGTACCACAAAGGGAACTTGGGGGGTACAACAAGGGACTTTTTAGGGTACTGTATGTTTTGTCTCTATGCCAACATGGACTTAGGTAGCATAGAATGTGAGTGTAGAGTAGCGGCAAAGCTCAGCTTGTACTTGCATAAGGCTAGGAATAATATCTCTTAGGAATCCAACATGCATGTTCTACATGCAAGTTCTAAATGTGATTCCTACATGCAAGTCCTACATGCAAGGTTCTACATGCGACTCCTACATGAATGTTCTACATGCAAGTCCTACAAGCAACTCCTACATGCATGTTCTACATGCAAGTCCTACATGCAGTTCCTACATATACAACATGCAACTTGCAACTCCTACATGCAAGTTCTACATGTAGAGAGAGAATGTCTTACAATTCCTACATGTAGAGAGAGAAGCTCTCAAACTTGTATAAATACCCCATAATGGAATGAAACCTGGACTCTTTTAGTCTGAGGCTGTGAATTATTGATCATTAGATGACATTTCCATGCTTGAATGGATTGAGTCCTCATTTCTTCACTAAGTAACATTGATTGTGATTCTTCCAATGTTGGAGTTTTCTTGTGAATAGCAATACTCCTAGAGTCTCGTATCCCTTTCCTAGTCCATTCAGGATGACTTGAACCATCTTTGTGGGATTCATAGTCTCTCTTGTGGCTACAAGTTTATTGTTGTAATCCTTGATCCTAGGTACATAACGTGACCATTTTCATTGCTATTGTGAAAATTTTGGTTTATTTGGTTTCTCAATGTGAGAATCCTAGATGTGTTCTTGACTCATAAAGAGTTGATAACACATCACATGCTTCTTTGGTTGCCTTCACTATGTGGAGTTGCTCAAACATGACACCTTGGACATTTTGCTTAATCAAATGATATGCATATTTTTCTTTCTTGTCCCAATCTTCCTGTGCTCTAGCAATGGTATCGTCTACTGCAGGTGTGGACACCATTGGTGTAGGTGTAGACCCTTTTACTTGTGGTCTACCAATGGTGGGAGTTGCAACAGTTTCACTAGATGGTCTAGTTGTAGACCCATCTACATACTCCCATTTTTCTTGAAGTATAAGAATGGTCTCCATTGGATATTTCCCGTGCCATGGTTGTAATTGTCTAACTTAGTAGATGCATTTAAATTGAGATTGCTAGTAGTAGACATGATTGAAAAGAAAAGACCTTGTCTAAATCAACTACAATTTGATTTTTGGTGAAGACAAAACTGCAATATATTCCAATATGTTACATGGCTTATGTAGAAAATGATGCCGATAATAGCCAAGAGGCTTTACAAGGCTCAAAATAATGTGCACAAATGCCTAAAAATAGCCAATATGTCTTTCCAATGATGGCATGTGACATGGCTGATGTGGCTTGGTGACATGGTTCTGCAGATCTGGCAACCGAGGTGGTAATGCTAACATGGTGCTAGTGATGTGGTCACGCTGACATGGGAAGTTGACCAGTCAATGATGACATCGTAGGTGAGTGATGTTGCAGATAGAATGATGGTGTGGCAAATTGGATGATCTATGTGATTTGGGGCCATATGGTAGTGTGGCTATTGATGATGTGACATGATAGGAGGCCATGTGGCAAGATATTTTCCCACACGTATGTGTGTGGTGATATAAAGAGGAGAGGGTTAGAGATTCAACAAAATATCAGGGAGATGCTGATAGAATCTTCCAACACTCTGTTTGGGTGAATTTTTGTCGAGCCTCATGGGTGAGTGTCATTGCTTGTGCACTCATGCTTGGCATCCATACTCCTTGTTGTGTGTTTTGAAATGTCGTTTGTGGCCATGGCAAGGTGCAACTGCTATAGCTTAAGGCATTGATGTGGCATATACGAGTCATTGTGGAGCTTGATGCTCAAGCTGATCATAGAAGTCATTTGAGCCACTTGATGCTGATGTTAGTTGATGATCCTAGAGTCATGGGCACTGTTGCAAGTTGGAGAATTGTCATTGACATGCTATTGTGTGATTTAGCATTGTGTCATTTCTTGTTATGTTGAGCATCAAGCTTAGGTGTTGAGTCATTGGCTGGCTGCACATCGTAGAAGCCGACTGACCATTGAGTCTACTATGTGAGTCACCTCGGTCGGCTGCTTGCTTATTTGCTACAACTATGTAGGCTTGTTTAGTGCATTGCTTTGGTCGCTTACTATAGGTAGAGCCACTATGAGAAGTAGGTCATCTCCCTTGTATGTTGCCTTAGTTAGATGATGTGTGGGTCATTGCTGATTGCTCGTTGCCTTGCCTTACTTTCAAATTGCTTGTTGTAGGAGATTTTCACCGATGAAGAAGTAGGTAGGTATCTTGTTATTGCTTAAAGAAATACCATAGTAGGCTAGGATAGGATTCCAAATGCTAAGAGACCTTAGGAAACTATATTTCATTTGAGTGCTCTCACACATATCTTTCTCTCTCCCTAAAGCAAAAAAAACCCATGAACAACTCTCGATAAAAGACACCTCTCTATCAGCAAAAATCTCTTTCAAAGGACTCTCAAGAAATGAATGGATAGATATTCTAATAGGATTGATGGAAGTCTCTGAAAGGAAGGACATCACAAAGGGGACACTCAAGAGTTATTGACTTGGATTCATAGATCTAGATATCGCAACCTTGATAGAAGAGTGGGAAATTTTTAACCAATTGGAATGTATCCACTTGTAGGTATATGCTATTTATATATTATATATTAGGGCTTATCATAATTGTTTGACATACCTCACCAATATTGGATCACATCTCCCATGTATGTCAAAATTCCTTAAGAATAACCTTTGATGTTTGACATGAACTGTTAATATGTGATTTACAGAGCTTCATAGTTTGACTTAGTAGATATTACTTTTTTCTGCATCATAAGTTTTTTTTTCAATGCGGGTTTATATTAATGTAGTGTCGACTATATTTACAATAGTCAAAAAAGACCAACATAAGTTTGAAGAACAACTAACTCTCTACATCATAAGTTTGATATATTTAGTTTAAATTCAGTATCTTATGTGTTTTTCTCTCAACTTCATAGATCCTTATTTTGTCACAATGTTAGTTTCAAGATGCAATGCTTATTTTGATGCATGTAAATTTACTAAATGGTGAAAAAAACATGATAAATATCTAAATCATGTCTTATTATTTGATCTGATGTGCTACATGACCCGATTTGGATTTGCTAATAAAAAGATATAAGTTGTCAAAGTTTGATAGTTTTTAGCGATTAACATAGATTTTTCAAAAAAACATTTGGATGCCCTTTTTTTTTAATAAAGCAAACAAGATGACTTATATTAATAGGATGGTTAGCCCTCCTCAAGGAAAAAGACCAAATACAAAAAAAAAAAAGGCCACCATGAGGGGCACCACGGTGGGAGAGCTGCTGCAGACCATTTGGATGCCATTGTCACAAAGCTTTTTTTCCAAAACCAAAATGAATGCCTAACTTTATAATATTCTCATTTAAAAAACACTAGTCTAAAAATAAAACAAATATGTTCATGAAATTACATAAATACTCTCAAAGAGCAAAAGAACTAGGGCCAACACTTGTAGATCCTTGATTGCTTGATCCCATATATTTGCTTTCTATATTAGTCAACTGAGTAAATTTGAATTATTCAAACGCTTCATTTGTTTTATATTCCAAAACATAATTCTATATCTTGTGATCTCAACCTCTAGCACCTGGTTATGAGCTCATAGTCTCTAGATCTTCTCAACTTGGGATGTTATTTGAGCTTACAAGCTCTCTATGCGGTCCACCTTGGTAATGAAGAGGATGGCACATGTGGCTCGCTCAATTAAATCATCATGTTCTTGTGGAGTTAGTACAAGAGGCTCTGAATACTCACTTTCTCTTTTCTCTATCCTTGTTCTCTTGCATTCAGTTGGTCTTCCCTTTCCTATTCTTGACAAGTTATGTTTGTATGTTCAATCAACACAATGATGATGCAATACATTATGGATGTATACCTACTAGATGAAGGTGATGTGAACCTATTGGTTTTTTGGTGTATACCTAGATATCTTTGAAGCAGGATTTAGACCAATGGCTTATGTCTTAGTTTAGCAAGCTTGGGTTCCGAGTACATACTCCTTGCACTTTAAGTTCCAAGAAACAATGTGTTTCTTACAAAATCTCATGGACAGAGCTCAACCAATTGTTTGAGAGTACTTGGTATCTTGTCATAGTGTCATCATCTATGAGACCTGTAGTGAAAACACCTAAACTTTCTTTCCCCATAGTGAAAACACCTAAACATTATTTCTGATTGAGCCTCAACATGATTCAACTCCATTGCCCAAATTAGGCTCTTGAGGTACAAAACTGGCATTTGCATTAAGTGGCTTCTTTGTCATTGATGGGATTGAGGTTTCCTCATGAGGGTCATACATAAAGGCAATGGACCCCTTTGATGCTATTTTATAATTCTCGAGAACAAGCCAGTAAATCACATTATTAAGCTGCTACAATCTTTAAAGAAATTATAAACAATGTCACAAGGCACTTAGAATTTATAAGACTACAAGCCTCTCTAATTTTATTTACATTGCTTAATTTTGAAATTAAAGCATGTGCCTCATAACACAAAACTTGAGACTTATAATTTAAAGCATGAATGTATCTCCACCATGTGTATGGAAATTATAATGTAAATCACTGGATGTACAAAAGAAGGCACATGATGTATAGACTAAAGCATGGGACACAATAAATTAAATTATGCAATTCAGACTCGTAATATAAATCATGGGGACTTACAATGTAGAGCTCAAGAATAAAAGATGACACATTAATTAACAATTTAAGCTTTAATTGATTTGCAATAAGTTCCCAAAAAATTATTACATTCAGAATATACAATCAATATTCAAATTGATGTTGTTAAATACATTGCAGGATAAAATTTCTATTCAACCTTCTATAGGTCTTTGGTTGGGACTAAGCTATAGTCCTCATTTTGTTGCAAGCGCAAAAATGTTGCAAAACTCTTCGATTGGAGGATGACTACTTGCCTCATTAGACTTTCCAACCTAAGCAAGATGCCATTGCATACTTAGTAGAGCTTGAGTGGGACAAGCATGAGTAGGCAGTACATAGATGTCAATGACCCATAGGAGGTGAGGATAGTCTAGCCATTTATCCAAATGATTTCCATTCCTTGATATGGAAATAAAATTATTGGATTGTCATTTGTTACGACACCATGACTCTAATGATTCTTGGGTGCTAGTCATCTCCTAAAAATCATGTGGCTTCTTGCAAGGCTTTTGCTTGCAAATCCCTAGGTGTCTTCCCAAACCTTGCTGAATAGCTTTGCTTTAATATCTCACAAGCATAAATATTTGTAGGGTCAAAACAGTTGATGTCGATGGTGCCTTTGCTAACATTCCTAGATTGTGGTAGGGCATGTCCATCCATGTAAGAGGACCCATGGGTGTTTTAGGTGCTTAGTCCATTGCAGTAACAGTATAGTATGGAAAAGGTGGTTGAGGTGGCAATGCAGCTCCATGTGCCAACCCTCCACCTAGGCAATCCCATTCTCATCCCATGCAAGCATTAAGTGAGATATGGCTCAAGGTCAATGGGTGATATAATATAAAATGGTGATGAGAGCTAAAGGTGGGAAAGAATCTTGGACCAACCCTCCAATATGGGATGGACCCATATAGAGTGGTTGTGTATAGTCCAAGGTATAATAGTTCAATAAGGAAAAAAGTAGAATGAGGTGGAAAGCATATTTATACCAATCGTCCACTTTTCCTCCTAGATTCTTGTACGTATTACAAAAGTAGGAAGGAACCAATTGTATCTTAGCCTCGAATATGGGATTGATTTATGTGAAAAAATGAGGCATGGAATTGTTGCGCCCAATTGAAGCATGTGCATCATCCTTGTTCACATGGAAGATGTCTCAACTCACACCATGCATGTGGGAGGGCAATTATTGGGAGATCCCTCTTCTCTTGGGTATAAAAAGAGAGGCTATTCATAGATGACAAGTTTATTCTTGTATAGCCACCATGCTCTTGAATTTAGCCATATTTCATGCTTCTAAATTTAGCCATATTTCATGCTCCTTCCTTCATGTCCATATCATCATCTTCCTCCATTTCTAATGCTCTTTCTCTCTTGATGTATATACCATTCCCCCACCTCTTCCTCCTTCATTTCCAATGTCTTTCTCCATTGGTGCTCATACTATCCCCCTTCCCCCTCTTCCCTATCCTCCCCATTTCACCACTCTCCTACCTCCTTCCTCGTCTCTCTTATGGTTGTAGAGCATAAAGATGCATTGGACACGCTTGGAGATGAAGTGAGAACATTGCATGGCTCACAAAAAAGGATTCCATTCAAAACCCTAGGATTATGGGCCACTTTTAAAGAGTATTTTATTTTCTCATGGATCTATCCCCAAAAGTGATTGATTTTACAAAAGGGCACAAATTTATGTATGCAACCTCTCAACAGAACATATACTCAGGTTTTTGTACTTAGCTACACATGACTATCATCTTAATGACATGACATGTGAACACTTGAGATATCATCTAGATCTTTGACATTGTTGTCTTGTCGCATCGTCATGAGGAGATTCTTTTTTTAATGAGGATGACCACGAAATTCAACCACTACCATGTGCTTTTGTTTGTTGCACATGATGTGCCCCGCAATTTCTCCTAGACTCAATTATGTATGCTATGCAAGCCACTACCACCTCATGCAAATTTTAAGGTAAGCAAGCATTGTTGTGTGCCATATGTGTTGTCTCAGTTCCTACTTCCTTGCATGTTGCCTCCTTTAATACCATGACTACGTGCCTTCTATTCTACTCCTCTAAGTCTCTATCCATTGTGGACGGTACCATGTTGCTGTGTATATTTGGATTTAGTAAGGCCTTTTTCATGGGTCTTTCAAGTATCCTTTGGCCTTAAGCCACATCATCATGTAGGTCTCTTGAAGGCCTTTATATTTTTTAGGATTACTTCTAGAATGTCTCTGTTTTTAAATTTATTGTATGCTAACAGCATGAGATTTATAATCCTCTAAAGAATTTCCCTCAAACTATTCTCTTCAAATAACAATTTTCTTGGGGGTAAAATTTTGTAACTATCCTTTCACCGGAGCTCTAAATACTCAATCTTAATAGAGTAAGATTTTTGAAGTGGATCGCTTTCAAGGGCTTATCTAGTAGAGAGTACCAAATAACAAATTTTGCACAAAAAATATCTCAACTAAATGAATGGGATTCCTAGAACTTAGGGTTTACAATCTAGCCTAAAACCATGCATCTGGCTGTAGTACCACATGACAGATTGCAAGAGTATAAAATACTAAAGACAATGGTATAGCATAAACTCCCAATACAACGACTCTACAAAACTCCATGCTCTTTTATTGTCTTCTAGGAGAAATAGTAGTCACTTTACTTTTCATCTTTTCTTTTTTATGTACCTCTTTACTTAGTGCATACCTTTACTTGAGCCTCAATCCAAGCCATCTTTACTATGCATGCCTTTTCCTTTTTAAACCTTCTATTCTCTTTTCCTTTTCACCACTCTATTACATAGTTTTCTAGTCAACAAGTGGTTAAGCCAATGCTAAAAGGGTGGCCTTTAAGTGTCCTCATAACTAGTCACTCATACTCAACTTCTATGTTATAATCGCTCATGGTTCCTAATCGCTCCTTGCTTACTTTTGGTTAATTAATTTGATCGTGACTCCTAATCCGCCTCCTATTTATCAATTAACCTAAGCCTACTACATCTAATCAATGCAATTAAAGTTTTTCACTTTGCCTTGCCCCTACGTTTCCTTCCTTCCCATCGCCTCGCCCCTTCATCTACTCCCCTCCTACACTCGCGGCTCTCCTACACTCGTGGCTCTCCATCTCTCGCCATCCCTCCTTCGAAAATGTGCCTACAATGGATACTCGCCATCTCTCCTACACTCACGGCTCTCCATCTCTCACTCCCAACATGCCACTGCTTGCATCTTAAGCTCTGCGCCTCTACCTTAATTTATGTGCTCTACATGTAAATATACCCTGTTGCGCTTAGGTTAATCAACCCAATTCGCCCCCCCCCCCCCATATCAACCTAATTAATTAATGCCAATCCATTAAGTGGGGGTCCCTAATATCAACAACTTAATTAATTAATGCCAATCCATTAACTGGGGGTCCCTAATATCAACAACTTAATTAATTAATGCCAATCCATTAACGAGGGGTCCCTATTAACTGGGGGGTCCCTAACTGGGGTCCCTAATCGCTTATGGATCCTAATCGATTAACTAAGTAGTCAGCCTCACCCCTCCCTTAGTTGCACCCAATTAATCTATGCCTAAATGCATTTAATTAAGCAATTCGCCCCTCCAGCTCTAATCATTTCGCCTTCACTTTGCCTCCCCTCCCACCCCTTGCCAACTCCATTCCCCTCTCCCCCTCACCTGAGTCCCCTTTCTCCCCTTTCCCTCTATCTCTACTCGGCTCTCTCCCCTCTCCCTCCATTTCGCTCTCCCTCCGCTCAACTCCCCTCCATCCTCTCCACTCTTCTCCCCTCTCTCCCTCCACTCAACTCTCTCCCCTCCCCCTTTGTCTCCCTCTCTCTCCCCCTCTCTCCCTCTCCCTCTCCCTCTCTTCCTACGTCTCCCTCTCTCCCCCTCTCTGAGTCAACCCCCCCTCCCCTCATATACCCACTGGGTCAACCCCCCTCCCCTCATATACCCACCTCATATACCCGATGAGGCGGCAATAGAACATTCTGGAGTTTTGAACTCTAGAAACTTCACGTTAATTCAAGTCAACTATGTTATTACTTAATTCGAGGCAACTACCTTTGCATTAATCACTCGTATACTCAACTTCTTTAAGAGTACTCATAAGTAGTCACTCATATCCTCAACTTTTATATGAAGTTTTGTCTTGACATCCTTCCAAATAAGATGCTACTTGTATGGTGAATAAAACACCCGAGCCATCATTTACATTCAATAAGAAGACTGAGAGAAAGGACATGGATAGCTCAATGAGGATGGTTGAAGTGTTAGAATTCCAGAGGGTTTAGCTTGCAACTAAGATAGTAGGTGAAAATTGAGGACACACATAGAAGATGAAACCAGTAAGGAGAGGTTCTTGAAAGGTAAGTACTATTACAAATCAAATCGACAATAGAACATGATTACAATAAAGGACAATCAAAGTCTTCACCCAATGTAGGAGATAATGTTATGAAAGGAGTCATCCAATAAAAGCTGAGACTTTTTATGTATAAGATTTGCATAAGTACATCCAATTAAATATATTGCAGACCACTCTCCAAAAAACTAAGACAAAAAAGGGAAATATTGGTGCTGGAAGGAACCAAAGGAAGTGAGTGTCTTCAATGTTTTTCAAAGGCTAATTGTTGGAAAAGTGGCAAATTCGGTGTCATCACGAATGTGCAAATTGGGGATTTCCCATACCCCTCCCTATAGCCATGCATCACCAAAAGGTCTCGGGAGGGGATGACTCAAGAGGATTTCATCACTTCTTTTATCTTAGGTCCCATGAGGTTTAAGTCCCAATGCCTTCTACCATATGTCAACAAGTGCATTAAGGGACCTTTCTACCCCCCAATAGCCTTAGTCATGTTGTTCCAAGACACCTCGAGGGGGTTAGGACCACACAAACTCCCCTTAGAGGCCCACATTCCAACACTAATGCCTTAAATTTGCTTATTTTTCACAAGTGCACAACTCTATAAAGCACCAAGTAGCGAGTAATAAGAGAAAACAATGACTATCTCTATACTAAAGCCATAAATTCATGAAACCCTTCCACCCTTGCGAGAGTCTACAATCTCCAAGGTGCCTAAAAACAAAGCTCAAGTCGATCATTTTAGATGCTAAAATGCTAAAACAATGCCAAAGTGGTATATGCCAAGATGAGGCATGAATTCTGAAGCTGCAAAACCAATAAAAACACAAGCTGGTGACGGTGCTATGATGTGACAAGTGATGAGGTCTCTTCATCAGTGATCACATGTGAATGTGTTGCCAGCTTAATGCAAGAGTCTCCTTAGAGAGGTAACAGAGTACAAATTCCTAACAGGGTGAGATAATCAGTCACAAATAATCAGGGTTGCGGATTGGCCAGAACCCATTAAAATAGGTCCAAGGCAACGGCAAAATGTGAGAATCTCAGAAAAGCAACTTCAGCCAGGACAACTTGAAAATTTCTCATGAAACTGTCAGCTCAAAAGCATTCCTGTTTACATCATACGACTAATAATTGCCAGAAGCAAACTAAATCTCTTCCTCGAATAGACAAATAAACAGGATTGAAGAAGAACCAAAAACCTAGAATGCTTCCAGGGCTTGCATTTTACGTCCTTACTCCAGATAGCTGTAACCTCTGTTCTGCAGGCTCGACACGAAGTACAATGCGAGACTTTCGACAAGCAAGCAGTGCCCAACAGCTTCGAAGCTCTACATGAAAAGGGGCTGGTACTCCCCGTTGGCCATTTGACAAAGCTGATTGTAGGACGACATATCTGAAGGCAAGGACGAAATCAACGGAAAGTAAGAATAGGGTTCGTGAAAAAAGCTAAAGACAGTGGATCTTGGTGCAACAATTTACTTACCGACGTTGTAACCAAAGTTTGTGCAGGTTTCGGCTCGAAGAGAGCGATCATTCTCGACTATGCTAATCACCTCCACGAATTGAGTGAAGGAGCCTATATCGGAAGCCTGCCTGACCGGAATCTGCTGGCCGTCAGTGCTCTGTCCGATGAAAATAGCAAGACCCTCTGACCGTAAGACCTTGAGCACGCATCGTACTCGTCTTCCAAGGTATCTCTGAAGGAGTTCTGCGTTCACCGGGGGGGCAGGGCTCGAGGTATCCATAACTGCACAGATTTCTTCTCGTCTTTCTTCAATCTTTTCCGGCCCTCTTTCCTCCTTCCTCTCAATTGCTCGAGTCCGTAACTCCCACTCTCTGCAAAGCTTTCCCTAACCTTTCAAGCACAGATTTCTCCCTACTTTCTTCTTTTTTTCCTCCCGTTGCTCTTCAGCTGTAAACTCCCACTCTTTCCCCAACCTTTCAAAGCCTGGATTGGAGGCCCGATTTCTGGCTGCAGGAATCCACTGCCTGTCTCATTTTCGACAACAAATTGCCTCCAATGCCGCAATTCCCAGGCTACAACGGCCCTCTTCTTTGTTGCGATCGCGGAGATGGTGGAGTGGAGATAAGGTGGGAGTTCAAGCTTTGGAAAGTGGCGGGAGACTACACTTCATTCGTTTGCATAGAAGTTTGAAGTCCAGAAAATTTTAGATAATAAGAGAACTTTTATTATGTTGGTATGGCAGCCCTCGTTTGAATCGAGCACCGGCATGTGCTCGGAGGCACGCCCCCCATGCCTCAGTCCATGTATTTTCTCCGCTCTCTGGTCAGTTACGGAGCAAGGAGTCAACTTTTGGTAGAGACATGATACCAAAGATGCAAACACAGATAGAGATGCGCCTTGAGATGGGCTTCGCGCTGATATACAGTTTGTAAGAAACAAAGAAGCGGCCAGAAAGTTATGGGCGGTTTACTAGACAGGGGTAAAAACTGTCATGAAAACAGACTACCAAACACAGAGACTCATAACTTTTTGCTGTAGTATCCAATTCAAGGTCTGATAACACAAAGACATGCGCCTTGAAGAGAGCTTCGCGCTAATATAAGTTTCATCAAAATCGGACTAACCATATTGACTATATGTTATTCATTGGGGTACTTTAGGATTCTTCAGGACTATCACCTTTCATATTGACTATATGTTATTTGATGGGTTACTTTGGGATTCTGGGATTCATACTAGTCCAAGTACTACTAACATTGTGAAGCTCACCATGTACTCCTAAATTGAGAGCATGGCAATCTTTATCAACATCCGTTGGCTTTGATGCCAATGCATTCACTTTTTCTCAACTAATTGGCATTCTCATTCAACTTTCTAAATATGAACTAGTATACCCTCATACTTATGCCTACGGTAAGTTATTACACACTCTTTGTGTGGTAACTGTGGTGGTGAATTGTTCCACAAATACATGCATTGGCTCAAATCTTATACTTGATCTAAGTGAATTAAATCTAGGATGATAAATATAAATCTACGATAAGCTATTACACACTCTTTGTGTGGTACCTAAGGTGAATTGTTCTACAAATACATGCATTGACTCAAATCTTATACTTGATCTGACCTTCATTGTTGACAAATATGAGATCTAAATAGTCCAACTAGCTCTTACTATATGCTTCCTATGGGACCTTTTCTTAGCCAATTCGTCCATTACACACTTCCTTTTGCACAACCGCACATCCATTAGAGTATCTTTCATGATTGTATTTTTCTTTACAACTTTGAAATCTCCTCATTTAAAGCAACATTTTCCATTGGAAATTGGATGGTTTCTACAATACTCTTTGCCATGCAAATAATGTTTTAATATTGCCTTGCAATTCTTTATTTTTGTCTGAAGACTATGTTCCTCTTCCCTTTTTTATCATCATGACATTTATATTGAGCATAAATGATGTTCAGTGTTGATTCCAAGTCTCTAGAATTCTAATCCTTGTATCTCTTTCAAAAACCAAAGATTATAGTATGTATGAAGAAAGTTATCACCATGATCTTGTAACATTCTTCACTATCCTAGCATGCCATTCTCATCCTCATACAAAAACATGATAAAACTCGTCAACCCATGGAATTAGGAAGCTTCTAAAGAGATTGGATCTTAAGGATACATCTTCCTGCCATAAGTCCATACCTTGATTTCAAACACTGTTGAAATCACATTCGCTTGTTGAAAGGATTTGTTCGTGTTTTGAAAAAGGGCATTCTTTACATTGATTTGAACCGAGTGTCCAATTTTCTCTTACTCCCTCAATCTAGTTTCAAATAATTTTTATCTAATATAAACATAGCAACAACATCTGCAACCAAACAATACAAAATTCTCAAACTAAAACTTCAACACATCAAAGAAAAACCTCTATAGACAACAAATCACCTATACATAGAAATCTAAGAAAGCATAGTATATAAATGTCCATAGACAAAAAATAGTTATAATAAACAAAATATTAACATTAATAGATTTCACAAAACATCTATACAAACACCAAAATATAAATATTCACAAAAAATGACACAATCTTAGATACAACATAGTTAGCAAACAACAACAAGCATAACACAACCAATGGAATATGCACACCATGAGAACTCCTCGTCCAAAACACATAATTGAAACATACTACTAGATCCTTCACGAGGAACAATACAGGGTCCATATGCAATTCAAAATCCTAGGAGGCATTTTTCTGTTATGCAATCATAGTCAAATATGTAACATGTCCATCCCACATTAACAACATATCCCCTTATTGTCTAAATAAAACATAAGGCTTGAGGCTCACTAAAAACTGAACCTTGAATATGTTTAAGAAGCTTGCCTTCCTCAGTATACTCCACTCTTCTCCATCAAACGTGCTGCCTATGTACAACTGTAATGCCACATAACATTTCAAAATATACTCTGAATTAGGCAGTATGTGTATATATATATTTATCCAAATCTCTATCAGTCTGAAAAAGGGGCCCTTTTTACAAGGTGTCCCACCTTTAATCCCGCTAGAAATTGCAAGCAAAGATGTGATCTTCATGAAGAGGGAAAATCAATATGCTATCTAAAAAATGCAACCAAATTTTGGGTAAATGAAGGGAAAAAAAACTTCATAAGGAATAGAGAAGAAAGCATGTACATAACTATTGGATGCATAGAAAAAGAGTGTAACAATGAGCAGATTCAGTGAAAATTTTCACAAGGTAAATGTAGTTATCTTATGTAAAACACAATAATCACAAATCTTAAGACCCATAAGTTCCATATGAAGCCACTAAAAGGATCAAAGAATGTGATCTATACTATTAATAACACTAGAAATCCAATCTAAGGTAAAATATCAACACACATGGATAAATTTATAGATTACATTAATGGTGTTATATTACTTTAAATTACATGAGTCTGTCATGAATAATTGAGATGGGAAAATAAAAATTGAGTAACTTCTTATGAAAATAGACGTCTTATGAAAGACAAATCAAGGGTCTCATGTTAGGGAGGGGGAAAGTAACACCATTTGGATTATGCATACCTTTACAACTGACATGCACACTACATAGAATATCAACCAATGATATTTTCAAAATTGAGGCATAAAAATATACAACCTCAACTACAAAATCTTGACACAATCTCAAATAGACAATAAATTAAAATGTATGGAGATATGTTCACAGAAGATACACAAATTAATCATAACATTTCGATTCCTAAGAATGACTGTAATCGATATTTTTAAATGGACTTCATCAAAGAAAATTTTAAAGAATTCAAAGACATGGTGTAAAATTAGATCAAAAAATAAAGATCATAAGATTTGAGAAGAATGCAAAGAAAGAAAGAATGAGATCCTAACACTAACACTTATCTATTGAATAGATAACTAGCAAATCCAATTCATGGTATGATAAAGTATGAGGTATTCACTCGATCTAAACAAAAAAGTGTGCCTCTCGAATAATTTTGGGTAAAATCTGTAACACCGACAATTTTCTATTAAATAATTACCAACAAATCCAATTTATGATATGATATAATATGAGGAATTCACTTGATCTACACAAAAAATTGTGAATCTTGAATAAAATTGAGTAAAACCCATAGCACTAGCAATCATTTGTTGAATAGATTACCAAAAAATGTAGTATGATACAATATGAGGTAGTCAGTAGACAAAAAAATGTACACCAAGACACTATGAGGAAGGTAGTTAAGAGGGACGATGTTTTGTAGAGAGAGCACGGATAATGTAAGCCTTAAAAATGCATTCAAATGAAGGTACATCTACTTGCGAGATGATGAGCAAGAGCACGAATAATGTAAGCCTCCTAAAGATGTATTCAAATGAAGGTCCATTTACTTGCTTGTGATGAGCATTTGGGTTAGAGACTATGATCATGGGTTTATGCAATATCTCAATGAAATAATCAAGCTTTTACTCAAAAAGGATTGGAAACCTAGCAATGAAAGTTGAAGTACTCCATGCAGTCATGCAAAGGGTTTATGACCGCTACCACAAGACTCAAAGTCGTATCGAATAGTTAAAGGCACAAAGCAAATATTAACAACAACAATGAACCCAAAAACAGAGGGTAATACAAAGAGCAACCATTGTGCCACAAGCAAAGAGGGTAGCTTCCAAATAACCTGATGATTTTTGTGAAGTCCTCTGCTCGGATTTAGCAATGCAAAATTAAGTCCAAGGCATGTGTGAATTCCTAGGCATAATACATATATTCTGATTATGAACAAAGGAATCAAGATGGATGACTTATGACTCTAATTCTACAATTTATTGTTTATCATGTCATAATTCATTTACAAATCGTGAACTTTTGAAAATAGATGCATCATGCTTGATGTGTTTCAAGCTTTAAGTTTAGAAACCTTTTGTTCCCTATATGTTTTGTCATCTTGTGCATGTCTATAAAACAAAACATCTACATTTGTGCATGTATACTTTCATAATAAAGAAATAGGAGACCACAAAAAGGAGACATTTCTAAACATTTGAAAATGAAATCCAAACTTTGCAATGTTTCGAAACCCATTCCTAACCATGTTGTTTCCAAACACTTGGCCATGTTATCACGTGCAGGACTAGTTGTTTCCAAACACTTGGCATTGTCATCACGCGCAGGACTACAAGAGTGAATTCCCTTCTGCAAAGAGAGAGAGAGAGAGAGAGAGAGAATTTGAATTATGATTATAATAATTTAGGATCACCCTTTGGAATTTACAATATCATCACCAAAAAATAATAAGGATATATGTTACAAGGAATAAAGATGTGGACCTATGCACAAGTATATTTGAGATCGCCCTTTGAAATTTTACAATGTTGTTGCCAAAGTAAAGATAAATAAAGAATGCGGACTTGTGCACAACTTGGCTGCTTATTGAAGACCAAAATCTGTTGAATGAGAAATGGCCAATTTTAACCTATTCTCTAGCTTTGCCTTCGATGTGTAATCGGGCAACATTAAAACATTGAAGTACGTATGGGATGTTGGCAACCTTTGAATAACTCAAACATAGACAAGTTATAAGACTTGTTATTTTTCCTATTAAAAAAAGAACCCCTTCAACTCTACCTAGACAAGTTATAAGACTTGTTATTTAGACACGTTATAAGACTTGTTATTTACCCTTTCAGAAAAGAACCCCTTAAACGCTATTTGACTCGAGCATATTTTATATGAAGCAATTAATGCTAAGAAAGACTTGCAATACCTATCTGTATCCTCCCCATTACGTAGAATAATGAACTGGAGGCTACCAAGGCCTCCAACTGGAGCCCTATCATTTCCTGTTGAAAAAAACAGAAGTGATTTTTTCTCCTCCAATGTCATTTCTTTCACCTGAGACAACATGCCAAAGTGCCCTACATAAGAAACCTTTAGTTGCATCAAAAGGAAAAATGAGACAATTGTTCTTCTATATGGTATCTGAAACCAGCCTCAAGGCTAACAAGAGGGTGGTAAAACACTAACCAAACAAAAGCCTTCACAAAAGAATACTTAGCAAACACTCCACATATAGATAGGGGAAGCTAGAGTACTCCTGCTCAAATACAAAGACACAGACTAGCCCCAAAGCCTTGGCACTCCTTTCAGTATTTCTTTAGTAATTGAAGAGTGCCACAAGGTGAAAGCATAACTGAGCTACCCCCGGTGCTCAGAAGTACAAACAATCTCTGGAAGCATTCATTGTGATCATCCTGCCAAGCAAGTCTCTTCAAAAACCAGCCCAATACTCACGGGCCTACACGAGAGAGCATGTGTGAACCCTTTACGAGACTAGTCCAGTGCTCATTCCAAACTCTTCCACGAGCCAATGCACAATTCTTGCTAGCTTTTTGTTCACTGGCCAAGTGGCTAGCTATTCCAAGCACCCTTGACCCAAATGCATGTATGCACAGCCCAAAGCTCCTACAACAGCCCACATGCGCTCTATAGTTGGCCAACTCCAACCCCTACTCTTGCCCGTACATATTGTATGGGCAGATATCTTTAAACCTTTCAAGGGTAATATGCCAGAGGATATGCCTGATGAGGTGCAACCAGAGGTTGAGGAATTGGATGAGATCTTAGTTCCAAAACTATTTTGGAACATAAGGAAAGGAAGATCAAAGGTAGAGTTTCCCACTGCTACTTATTAAAATTCAGAAATTATTCTCCATTACATGCAAAGTGGTTGGAAGAGGGTAATCTAGCAAATACACCTTAGTTATTACAGCTCTATCTAGATGCTTTTCAGTTGATCTGACTTTGGTTGTGGGTCCTTCAGTCCCGTACATATTGTACGGGCATATATCTTTAAACCTTTCAAGGGTGATGTGCCAGAGGATGTGCCTGATGAGATGCAACCAGAGGTTGAGGAATTGGACGAGATCCTAGTTCCAAAACGATTTTGGAACATAAGGAAAGGAAGAGTAGAGGTAGTGTTTCCCGCCACTACTTAGTTAAATTTAGAAATTATTCTCCATTACATGCAAAGTGGTTGGAAGAGGATAATCTGGTAGATACACCTTAGTTATTACAACCTATCTAGATGCTTTTCAGCTTGATCCGACTTTGGTTGTGCATTTTAGACTCAGTAGAGCATAGGTTTGGAGCAGTGCCTGATGCTCAAGATAGGGGTGGTACCTCTGTCTCTATGTTACTGACATAGATATCTAAAGGTCGCTTGGTGACATTTCTTGTTTCACCCGAGGTACTACTTGCTGACAGCATAGCTATATTTAGACTTCTATGATCAATGTACTAGTCACTATGAGTGGGTTTTTGCAGTTTATATGGATTGCCATCCAGATGTAATCGAGGTTGCTTGCCATGTTTCAAGAGAGGGGTATGTGACGAGGACATGAGTTTTGATATACTCGCATGTGGCCTCAACCTCTGGAACCAAGTGATGAGGTCACAAGATGAGGTGTCACACGGAAAGCATGGTGAATCCCAATTTGAACTCCCTAGCTACTGGATGTCTTACTATGTTCTGCGACTGCACGTGGATGTCTTACTGCGTGCAACAACCGTGGGATGTCCTCTTGTCTTTAAATCATTTAAAATGGCTTACAGCTTTGAGTTGAAGTTGGGGCTACTACGAGTGTCTCCTTGCTCTGGATTAACATTGCTTCCTTGTTGTGTGAAGCTTTTTTGCTATTTGATTTTGGGTAATTGCAAGGGAAAGCAATTGAATTTGCAGAGGAACCCTTGAGAGAACATGGAATGTAGAGGCATGCCGCTCAGACAACAAATCTAACTTGCTCCTCGTCGCATCCATGATGACACAAGTGCCCCATTGCAAACATATCCTTCAACCATTTGCATTCAAACTTGATTGTTTTCTATTGTAGAGTGAGTTGGGGTGCCACTGCTTCTGTCTAAGCTCTCCTGTGAGTCTCCAACCATGTTGGCATCATTGTCAAGGAATGCATCACAATGTTAGAGCAAGAGAGGGGGTGAAGCAGAGGTTGCGCACCTTTGTTCAGATGCCTATAGGCTTTCAGTCGTGTTGGAGTCATTCCATAGCATTTCGTGATTGTATAGGTTCTCACTAACCAACTCCCATCGCAGACATGCATGGTTTGAAATGCATCTAAGAATGAGAAACCAATTATCAAAAGTAAAGCTTATCCATGGGTTCTCAAAGGAAAAATCACCAAAAGAATGGAATTCAAGCATTGAGGCCATACCCGCGAAAGAAGTGCTATCACATGGTAATGAGGGATTAGAGGTGATTAGGTTTCATGATTTACTTTTGTGGGAATTACCGCCCGATGGTGGTGGCTGTTATCAATCACATCTGTGGTGGCTACGATTCCGCTGGGCCGACAGTTAAAATTACCAGCCAACGCTCACCCACCACCAGGCTTAAGCATGCAAAAATTACCAGTCACTAGGATCACATGCTCAGTAGAGGACTACAGTGCATGGTAATGAGTGTTTACAGCAGCCACGTCTATCATGGCTATGATTCCACCGGGCTAGCAGTTAAAATTACCAGCCACTGCTCACCCACCACCAGGATTAAGCATGCATGATCACTATGAGTGCAGTAAAAAATACCAGTCACCTGGCTTGCATGCTCAGTAGTAGAGAACTAGAGTGCATGGTAATGTTAGTGATTAGAGCTTCATGATTTACCTTTGTGGGAATTACTGCTCGATGGTGGTATCTCTCATCAGCCACGTCTGTCATGGTGGAATCTTAGGCACCAGGGGCTAGTAATCATGAAGTAGATGCCATGTGGTGGGTGTGCAGGCCACTCTGATGGCTGGTAATTAACTGCCATCCCAGGTGGAATCTTTCGAGCTCCAACCACCATGGTGGCTCAAACTTTATAATACATATAAGATGCGTGGCATTTGGCATTTCACTACATTGCTCTCATCCGCCCCTGCTCTGCTACTTTGCTCCACGCGCTCTGCTACTTTGCTTCACACCCCTCATCCAGCTCTTTTCCACCCCTGCTCTACTTTGCTCCATGCTCCCTCCTCCAACTCTCATCACTCATCTGCTCCCCTACTCATCTATTGCTCACCCACTCATCTTCACCATGCCTACTACCACCCCCCCTCAATGTTCTATGATCCCAATGTTATGTGCCTTCTCATATAAGGTGATTGTGTTGCACTCACCTGGAGTAGAAATGCTAGCACTAGTGGAGACCCTTCATTCCCACAATCGATTCCCCACACATCTGCATGTCACCACCTTAGATGACATGCTCACAGAGGGCCTCTTTGTGGCTATGTTGTATGGGTTCTCCCTAGATGTCGATGAAGGACTCAGTATTTTTAGAGCAAAGGACTCTTGACTTGTTGGGGGGGCGTAATCTGAGTCCTAGTAATGTGCATGGGTCTTTGGCTCTCCATTGTATCCTCCTTTAGCTCCCTAAAACTTTTTAATGCAACAAGCTAGACTGGTGGAAAACTGAGTTGCTTGCTCATACAAGGCTCTCATCACAATGGCTGGATGTAATCTTTTAGCCTCTAAGTCTCTTAATGATCTTTTGACTCACTGGATGTAATGTTTTGGTCTCTAAGGCTCTCAACAATTACTAAGTTTTCATTACATTTACTATTATGCACTATTGTTAGCTTTTATATTTGAATGGTTATGGCCACTAGCTATAATCTTTTGGCCTTTAATTAAGGCTCTTAGCAATTGCCGAGTTTCTATAAATGTAAGATCCTCTGTTTAATTTTTGCTTAATATAAGCTGTTGTTGATTTTTATATAATTTTTTATTGGACGTAGATGTACATTGTAATATATTTTGCTCAATTTTCACTCAATAAGTTGTACTTCTGCCCTCATTTATATTTACCGCAACAAGGACTAAAATACCAAGAAAGAAGGACTACAATCTCCTTGGTTTATGACCAAAATAGTGCTAAAATAAATGCCAATGACCCACTGTTGTGGTTGCATGGAGATACATATAGAAAAATACAATTAAACTTTCAAAAAATGCAATTGACGATATGGCCCTTGAGGGGTCCCCTCTAGGGGCAAGGGCCATGTCGACATCCATTACACAATATCCAGGATGCCACTGGGGACAGAAATGGCATGTCGATATGTCCCTTGCTCCTAAAGGGGACCCCTCAAGGGCAATATCGTCAATTGCATTTTTCTTGGTTGCACACAACAAAATACATTTTCCTTGGTACACAAATATATAGCTCCAATAACTAGCGCAGTGGCTATCATAAATCTCCTTCTATTTGCCAGTGTGCTGGTCATCATAGACCTCCTCTTGTAATACATAAAAATAGGTAATAGAGCTATAACTCCAAGAACAAGCGCGGTGGTCTCTCCAAGACAACCTTGAATTATGGGTGATGATAGGTCATCAGCCTAGAGACTGTGATGAGGATGCTCAGAATGATAGATTGCATCTCATTGTTATGCCAAAACCCAATGCGGCAGTTTCTCCAAGCCAACCTATGATTTGCATGGGTTGCAGGCAAGGATGTGAAAAAAGGATGCACAATGACAGATGGTCAGAGACTGCACTGCGGCGGTATTTAGAATGATATATTGCATCTAATTATTACACCAAAAACCAGCGCGGTGGTCTCTCCAAGCCAACCTTTAATTTTAATGATATGTATGGGTGCGGTTCCTAGTGATGATAGGCGGCAAAAGGCTAAGTGGTCAGGAAGCTTATGCTAAAGAATGTGCTACATGAACCAGTGCAGTGATGCCATGTGTTAATCTATGCAAAGTTCAGAACAAATAGATTGCATCTCATTATTATGCTAGTGCACCTTCATGACGTCAAAAAAATTTCCAGTGAGGGTGTGGGTCCGCGCAAAATTCAAATATTCACCCAAAAGCACATTGCATCGTGGCCCCAAAATGGCCCCGAAAATAGTTCTGCGATTGGCTACACCCAAGCAAACGTTGATCCAAAAGAGGTGGGATGTGGACTTTTTGAATCCCTTTCTTGTGATACCATAAGAAAGAAATTTTATATGATTATTGCCACCCTCTGTGTAACTAAATGGGCAAAAACCATAGATTTAGTTCCCACAACAAATGGTAAGATGGTAATTGACATTCTCTTTCATAGGATCTGATCCAATCTTGTACCTTGATAGAGATTGTTTCAGACTCATTGTTTTCATTTTCATAATGAGGCTATGGATCTATAGGATGTCTTCAATTCACGAACCATACCAATATAGGGCCAATATAGAGGAACTAGAGAGTAGTCTAGTGGAAAAAATGCCAAAAAACTTGCTGGTGATAGCACAAACAAAACGAGTTCTAGCATGCCATTTATGTGGATAGATCAAACAATGATTCTAGACTATGTCGATAGTAGTAGAGAAATATTTAAGCAACCAACCAAGCCTAATGCATGAACTGTGAGATAGAATTGCTAGGTGCAAAAGACATTAGATTGTCTTTTTACCATAGAGGCCATCATAATAGATGTCTAGAGTAGCTCAAGAGTGGTAACCTTGAGTGGTGGTGTCTTTACTTGTGGTAAAGAAAATATGGTTGACCAAAGAGAAAAATATGCATAAGGATTGTGCAATGATGCTAAATTGAACACACATGTCAACACATAGTGATGAGCAACAGAGAAGAACACCAAATTTTGGCCATATAAAATGTGCACTCTCCATACCCTAATTCCATAAGGCATGTTCCCTTACATCCTAACTCTCATATGGAGAATGGTACAAGTGCCATTCTAATCTAATATTTCACATCTGTTTCCATCCTCACGTTTAGCATGGCAATGCTACCAATTTACTTGACATTGAAATAGAATGAGATTGATACTAGGGTGATTCTCCAAAATTTAAATTTCAATGGTACTAGAGTGATTCCCAATGTGAAAAAGAGAATTGATGCCACTTTTTATAAGTGGGGTGTGGACTTTGTAGGACCACTTATTGTGACTACAAGAAAGAAGTGGGATGTGGACTTTGTGAATCCCTTTCTTGTGGTACCATAAAAAAGAACATTTATAAGATTATTGCCACCCTCTATGTCACTAAATGGGCAAAAACTGTAGAAGCTCCCACAACTAATGGTAAGGTTGTAATTGACTTCCTCTTTCATAGGATCTAATCCAACAATCCAGTAGCCTGATGGAGAATGTTTAAGATACATTGTTTTCATGTTCTTAATAAGGATGTGGATCCAGAAGATGTTTTCATTTCATGGACCAAACCAATATAGGGCCAATATAGAGGAGCTAGAAAGTAGCCTAGTGGCAACAATGCCCAAAAACTTAGTGGTGATAGCACAAACAAAACAAGCTCTAGCATGCCATTCATGGTGGATAGATCAAACAATAACTGTAGACCATGGCTATAGTAGTACAGCAACAGTTAGGCAACGAACCAAGCCTAATGCATGAACTATGAGATAAAGTTGCTACGTGCAAAAGACATTAGATAATATTTTAATAAATCATAGAGGCCATAATAATAGATGTCTAGAGAGGCTCAAGAGTGTTAACGTTGAGTGGTGGTGTCTTTACTTGTGGTAGAGAAAATATGGTTCACCAAAGAGAAACATATGCATAGGGATTGTGCAATGATGCTGAATTGAACACACAATCCAACAGATAGTGATGAGGATGAGAGAAGACACCAGACTTTGGCCATATAAAATGTGCACTCTCCATACCAATTAGATGAGGTTACCCTAAGTATATAAGATGTGTTCCCTTACATCCTTACTCTCATATGGAGAATGTTAGAAGTTCCATTCTAATCTAATATTTCACATTTGTTTCCATCCTCCTATTTAGCATGGCACTGCAACCAATCTACTTGACCTTGAAATAAAATGAGATTGATACTAGGGTGATTCTCCAGAATTTAAATTTCAACGATACTACTGTGATTCTCAATGTGAAAAATAGCATTGATGCCATTCATATGAACAAACTCACATGAGGGAAGGCACCAAGGGTGTTCTAATCTAGCAAGAAAGTTTGTAGAGAATGGCACTCATGCCATTTAGTATTAGATTGGCACCACTACCATAATCTACAAACTCACATAGAGAATGGCACCAATTACATTCTAATACATAAGAGTTTGTGCATTATGGTACTGTGGCTAATGTCTCAAAAATGTTATGCATAAATGTTCCACATCTATTACCCTCTTCCTCTTTGGCATGAAACTACTGCCAAGCTACTTAACATTGACATAGAATGAGAATGCCAAACTAATTCAAATTATGGAGAATGGCATTGGTGCCATTCAAATGAGATTGGCACTAGTTCCATTCCACACAAACTCACATGGAGAATGGAACCAATGCCATCCTAATCCATGAGAGGTTGTCAAGAATGGCATTGGTGCCATTGTATCAGAAATAACATCCATAAGTCGTTTTGTTTAGCATGGCACTGCTACCAATCTACTCCTTACCTATTTTAATGTGAATATGTTATTACATGATTCCTCCTTGCAATCTCCATTTTAATATTTATGATAGCCAATCTCACTAGTATCAGTCACATAAAAATTTGCATCAGATCCATTCTCTAAAATGTAACCTTCAGTGGGCACTATTGTGATTCGCTATGTGATTGACACCAATGAGATTGGCACCAATGGCATTTTTAATTTAGGTTGTGGAAAATGGCATTGGTGCCATCCAAATGAGATTGGCACCTGTTCCATTCTACACAAACTCACATGGAGATTGGCACTAGTGCCATCCTAAACCATGAGAGTTTGTGGAGAATGACACTCTTGCCATTCTATAAAACCTATTTTGCATAAATCTTAATATAAGCATGTAGGATTTTATTGGCCCACATTTTTAAAGGATGTAATTGCTTTGCTAGGCATGCAATTTTCTCAATTCCTTTTGGAAAAAACGAGCTTTCTTTGGATAACATGATCTAATAATCTCTATACATACTTCTTTTAGGTGCGGTGTGGACTTTGTGGATCCACTTCTTGTGACACAAGAAAGAAGTGGAATGTGGACTCTATAAATCCCTTTCTTGTGGTACCATAAGAAATAAAAATTATATGATTATTGACACTCTCTATGTCACTAAATATGAAAAAACCATAGAAGTTCCTGCAACCAATGGTATGGTGGTAATTGACTTCTTCTTTCATAGAATCTGATCCAGTCTAATGCCTTGATGGAGATTGGTTTAGACTCATTTTACATGTACTGCAGGGAAAAGCCTGCGACGTCCGCCACATCCATCGCAGCTATGAAAATACAACGGGGTACCAACAATCGTATCTGGACCAGCATCACATAGAAAGATAATTTGGGAATTATAATTATTGAGCCGGCAATCTAGGATAGCGTAATATCCCAAATGGACTCGTCCATTCAAAGGATTATGGACGTGGAGATTCATTAGAAACCTTGAATCAGGAACAGTCCTAAAAGACAAACAATAGCATGTTTTCCCACTCAAATAAAAACTTTTGTTTTAACAAAAATAAAGCAACAAACAATGTACACGGTTCTTACCCAAGGTAGCTCTCCAGCTCAAGCAAATCCAACAACAGTTGCGCGCTCTCCAAAGATCCCCAGCGTTTGATGCTCGGATACATGAAAATGCCATGCATTGATGGCCATGACTAAATACCGGTGTCGCCAAGTACAGCCCCAAAAATAGACAATGTTTGGCCCTATGACTTACTGATTGTCATGCCAAATGCCAATCAGATAGGAAATTGCCGTCTCCTCATGTCGAATGGAAGTTTAAGGTTGGTCGGAATGAATGTTATCCTTCGAATAAACGTTCTATCACCAGCATTGGTACCAATAATGATTTCAGCTTCTAACACTTTTGTGTGAAACTCTTTCCAAATACACATCCGCAAACAAAGTCATAACTAAACATACAAAATCTATAATAGACACACAAACATCCCTAAAGGGAAAAGTTTGCGGCCATGTACTATAGGGAAAAGCCTATGCCAGCCATGTACTCCACATCCGCCACGTCCAAAAAAAAAATTCTCTATGACAGAGTACTTTAAAAATATCACATCCAAAAGTGCAGTCACATGTCTGAACATGCAATAGCTACATCAAAGAACTGATTAATATATCCAAATATACAGCCACAAAATAAAGTCATAACTGAACATACAAAACCTACAATAGACACACAAACATCCCTAAGGGAAAAGTCTGCGGCCATGTACTGCACGGAAAAGCTTGCGACGGCCATTCACTCTACGTCCACCACATCTGCCGCGTCCATCGCGGCTATGAACATACATCAAAGTACCAACAATCGTATCTGGACCAGCATCACATAGAAAGATAATTTAGGAACTATAATTATTGAGCCATAAAACTTTTATACATGTATGTTGGTAAAACCCAACTCATTCTTTAGAGTACTTACTCAGATGCAAAGGGCTATCAACAACACTGACAAAGGTGTACGTGTAGTCTCCATTTTGCCCTCGATAGAAAATTCATGTCCGCACACATTCATAGTATCCCAGCCAGCGAACAGTGATGGTCTGTGGTCCATAATCCCTATGAAGCCGGCAAGCCAGGACAACGTAATATCCCAAATGGACTCGTCCATCCAAAGGATTATGGACGTGGAGATTCATTAGAAACCTTGAATCAGGAACAGTCCTAAAAGACAAACAATAGCATGTTTTCCCACTCAAATATAATCCAAAAAAACTTTTGTTTTAACAAAAATAAAGCAACAAACAATGTACACAGTTCTTACCCAAGGTAGCTCTCTAGCTCAAGCAAATCCAACAACAGTTGCTCACTCTCCAGAGATCCCCAGCCCGCAGGATCTACAATTTTCTAAAAGTGAGTGACTATACTGTTAAATGTGTTAACATAAAACGTGGTTGTCAAGCAACTATGTACCTTGCACCTGTGCTCTTGTTTCAGTGACAAACGTGAACTGCCTAGACATCCTATCACATTGCAAAAAAAGAATGCACATGTCAATCTACATATACTGGAAAAAAACAATAGGCTTTGAAGAGAAAATAGCCTGTAGTATATTGCAAACCCATAACTCAAATGAAAAATGAAATCCAAACATTATCAAGGACAAAGTCATGAAATATTACGTCTCACTTCATCTTTGTATAAAGAGCCAATATTCCCAAAGACCTATGATAGTTGGAATATTGAAAGAACTTAAAAAAAGCTATACAAAGATTACCGAAATGAAGATTTTCCACCGAAGAAAGTCTGAGGAGGGCTTGAAAGAGCATCGTCATACTCCTAGGCTCTTACTGTTGCCAATTGCAAAACTTGCTTGTACACAACATTTGTGGTAGAAGTATTATCCATCTTCTCACCCCTGGCATCATACGCACTCTGCGAAATGAAAACCTTAACAGTGTTTGATGCTCGGATACGTGAAAATGCCACATATAATTGGCCATGACTGAATACCGGTGTCGCCAAGTACAGCCCCAAAACTGACAATGTTTGGCCCTGTGACTTATTGATTGTCATGCCAAATGCCAATCAGATAGGAAATTGCCATCTCCTCATGTCGAATGGAAGTTTAAGGTTGGTCGGAATGAATGTTATCCTTGGAATAAACGTTCTATCACCAGCATTGTTACCAGTAATGATTTCAGCTTCTAACACTTTTGTGTGAAACTCTTTGCATATCAACCGTGTCCCATTGCACAAACCTTGGCGAGGATTCAAATTGCGCAACAAAATTATAGGAGCATTTCTTTTCAAAACCAACCGATGCCGGGGATATCCACCACCAAGATCAAGACTGTTCAAATACTCGATTGCAAACAAAAAGGAATCTCCCCCTAAGTTACCCATTGAGTTTGCACTTAGGTACTCCCTTTCCTCACCGGGCATTGCCTTCAATGCCGTAGCATTAATTGCATCAACCTCGATGTTTCGAGGTGCAAGAATAGCATGCTCTCGAAAGTATGGTGCACAGTCCAAAACAGTTGCAAGCCCTCTGAAAGTATGTGAGGCCTTCCATGGACTTTGTCTCTAAAAGCATCTGCGATGGAATCACAATAGTATCTTCTTTTGTACATCTATGGATAGAGGCTACACACCTTTCCCATCATCAAAGCGATTCCAGTGCGAACTTTTCTCCGTCACTAAAAAGTACTCTCGTCACTAGCCATAAGTTCATCATACAGCAGTGAATCGCATTTTCGTTCTTCACTAGATATTTCTTATTAAGCATTGACATAGACGTTCATGTCTTTGTTGTTGTAGACGCTCTTGATCGTCAGCACAATGGCAACCAGCACCTCCACTTTAAGCGGGGTTTCATTTACCAAGAACACGAACTTATTGCTTCTCAGCTTTGTCCTTGTAAGTCTTTGGTTTCCGCAAGCCTTTTGCGACTGAGTCCCCATGCTCACCACCTTCTATACATACTCAGCTCCTCAGGACTGTTCACCGCAAAATGGTCATGCGGCCACCTGGAGTTATACTGAGTGTGCCTGCATTGACATTCCACTCTACGAATGTGCTGGTTACTTCTATCAGTTTGTTGATAACACGGTCTCTGTCTACAACACGTTGGGTTGCCAAGGAGATGCTGCGACAAATTTTGGCACTCAGACACTAGGAGATTGTAATGCCTTTGGATGGCAAAGTATCAAGATCAATTGCTGATCTTCTTGGCCTACAATAATTACAGCTACTATGCATGTGCTAAAGTCCAGGCCTGGACTGAAATGAAGAACTCTCTGTGCACTGTAACTACTATGGTGTTGTATTAGACATGTGGTGGTTCATAACTAGATATGGTATTGTATTATAGATATCGTGGTTGTGTAATACAACGCTACTCAAATGTATCATGCAAATCTCATAATTTCTCTCAAAAATAAAACTTAGCATGCAAACTTGTTCCAAATGGCTTGCCAAAAAGCAAGGAGTTCTCCATGATTTGAAGCATAAATATAAACTAGATTTGCGGTAGGCTCCCATGGAGCACGTAACTACTAACTCAAAATTGAAGCTGAATTGTACTATTTATCGAACCTTTAAGGAAAAAAGGAAATGAGTAAAATAGTGGACATGAGACATGCCTCAGGTTCGTTATGACCCGATCCTCCCTGCAAATGTTAGGGGTAGTGATTTATTATTGTAAATTTTGTGATGTCCATATTTTGGAAGGTGAAGTCCAACAAATACATGAATAAGGTGATGCAATAACTGATCCTCGTTGTAGTAATTTATACAATATTGTCACATGGACTACAACCATATGAATATAGGTATAGTCATCGTTCAATCTTGTGTCCATCTTGGATTTCGTTGCTCCCTCTCATCGATAACATGCATCAAACGAGAGGAATATTGTTGTAAGAATTCAGATTAAAAATGAAAAAATTTGAATGGACAAGTAATTAAAAATATTTATATTATAATATATAATATATAACTATTATAACCACACATATTTGCCCATTTAGTGACATAGAGGGTGGCAATAATCAATATATAAATTTTCTTTCTTATGGTATCCCAAGAAAGGGATTCAAAAAGTCCACATCCCACTTATTTTGGATCAACGTTTGCTTGGGTGTAGCCAATCGCGAAACTATTTTCGGGGCCATTTTGGGGCCGCGACGCAATGCGCTTTTGGGTGAATATTTGAATTTTGCATGGACCCGCACTCTCTTTGGAAATTTTTTTGACATCATGAATGTGCACTGGCATAATAATGAGACGCAATCTATTTATTCTAAACATTGCATAGCTTGACATACGGCATCACTGCACTGGTTCGCGTAGCGCATTCTCTGGCATAAGCTGCCTGACCACTTAGCCTTTTGCCGCATATTATCACTAGGCACCACACCCATAGAGATCATTAAAATTAAAGGTTGGCTTGGAGAGACCACCGCGTTGGTTTTTGGCATAATAATTAAATGCAATCTATCATTCTAAATACCGCCACAGTGCATGACCATCTGTCATCATGCATCCTTTTTTCACATCTTTCCCCGCAGCCCGCAGCACATGCAAATCATAGGTTGGCTTGGAGAAACCGCCGCATTGGGTTTTGGCATAACAATGAGATGCAATCTATCATTCTAAGCATCCCAGTCTCTAGGCTAATGACCTGTCATCGCCCATAATTCAAGGTTGTCTTGGAGAGACCACCGTGCTAGTTCTTGGAGTTATAGCTCTATTACCTATTTGTACTTATTACAAGAGGAGGTCTATGATGACCAGCACACTAGCAAATAGAAGGAGATCTATGACGACTGCACTTGTTCTTGGAGCTATATATTTGTGTACCAACGAAAATGTATTCCATTGTGTGCAACCAAGAAAAATGCAATTGACGATATGGGTCTCCTTTAGGAGTAAGGGACATATCGACATGCCATTTCTGTCCAGTGGCGTCGTAGATATTGTGTAATGGATGTCGACATGGCCCTTGCCCCTAGAGGGGACCCCTCAAGAGCCATATCGTCAATTGCATTTTCTGAAAGTTTAATTGTATTTTTCTATATGTATCTCCATGCAACCACAATGGTGGGTCATTGGCAGTTATTTTAGCACTATTTTGGTTATAAACCAAGGACATTGTAGTCCTTCTTTCTTGGTATTTTAGTCCTTATTGTAATAAATATTAATGAGGCCAAAAGTACAACTTATTGAGTGAAAATTGAGCAAAATATATTACAATGTACATCTACTTCCAATAAAAGGTAATATAAAAATTAACAACATCTTATACCGATCAAAAATTGAACAGAGGATCTTACATTTATAGAAACTCAGCAATTGCTAAGAGCCTTAAAGGCCAAAAGATTATAGCTAGCAGCCATAACCATTCAAATATAAAAGCTAACAATAGTGCATAATAGTAAATATAATGAAAACTCAGCAATTGCTAAGAGTCTTAAAGAACAAAACATTACATCCAGTGAGTCAAAAGATCATAAGAAGCCTTAGAGGCTAAAAGATTACATCCAGCCATTGTGCTGAGAGCCTCGTATGAGCAAGCAACTCAGTTTTCTGCCAATCTAGCTTGTTGCATTAAAAAGTTTTAGGGAGCCAAAGGAGGATACGATGGAGAGGCCAAAGACCATGCACATTACTAGGACTCAGATGACACCCCCCCCAACAAGTCGAGAGTACTTTGCTATGAAAATATTGAGTCCTTTGTCAACATCTAGGGAGAACCCATACAACATAGCCACAAAGAGGCCCTCTTTGAGCATGTCATCTAAGGTGGTGACATGCAGATGTGTGGGGAATCGACTGTGGGAACCAAGGATATTTTTATTGAAGCTATACTTATATATTAATATAAAATCTTGGCGAAAGTTTAACGAGCTAGTTTTTTTTAATTTCACAATATTTGTAGAACATATTACACTTTTATATATTTTCTTTTTAATTTTAAAGACAAAGTTGTAAATCCGGGCGAAACTTTAAATTTTTTCTCATAAAAGTTTCAAATCTTGGCGAATTTTTCAAACCTTTATTTTTATCAAGGCATACAAACTTTCGACACCAATATAAAAGTTTCGCTTCTTAATGAAACTAATAGGAAAAAATCATCCATGGTGGGAACGAAGGGTCTCCACTAGTGCTAGCATTTCTACTCCAGGTGAGTGCAACACAATCACCTTATATGAGAAGGCACATAACATTGGGATCACAGAACATTGAGGGGGGGTGGTAGTAGGCATGGTGAAGATGAGTGGGTGAGCAATAGATGAGTAGGGGAGCAGATGAGTGATGAGAGTTGGAGGAGGGAGCATGGAGCAAAGTAGAGCAGGGGTGGAAACGAGCTGGAGGAGGGTTGTGGAGCAAAGTAGCAGAGCATGTGGAGCAAAGTAGTAGACTAGGGGCGGATGAGAGCAATGTAGTAAAATGCCAAATGCCACGCTTCTTATATGTATTATAAAGTTTAACCCACCATGGTGGTTGGAGCTCAAAAGATTCCACCGGGATGGCAGTTAATTACCAGCCATTAGAGTGGCCTGCACACCCACCACATGGCATCTACTTCATGATTACCAGTCCATCTGGGGTGGCACCTAGGATTCCACCATGACAGACGTGGCTGATGAGAGACGCCACCACCGGGCAGTAATTCCCACAAAGGTAAATCATGAAGGTCTAATCACTCACATTACCATGCACTCTAGTTCTCTACTACTGAGCATGCAAGCTAGGTGATTGGTAATTTTTACTGCCAGCTCGGTGGTGGGTAAGCAGTGGCTGGTAATTTTAACTGCCAGCCCAACGGAATCATAGCCACGATAGACATGGCTACTGTAAACACTCATTATCATGCACTGTAGTCCTCTACTAAGCATCTGATCCTAGCGACTGGTAATTTTCACTCGTAATGATCATGCATGCTTAAGCCCGGTGGTGGGTGAGTGTTGGTTGGTAATTTTAATTGCCGGCCCTACGGAATCGTAGCCACCACAGATGTGATTGATGATAGCCACCACCACCAGGCAGTAATTCCCACAAAAGTAAATCATGAAACCTAATCACCTCTAATCCCTCATTACCATGTGATAGCACTTCTCTCGCGGGTACGGCGTCAATGCTTGAATTCCATTCTTTTGGCGATTTTTCCTTTGAGCACCCATGGATAAGATTTACTTTCGATAATTGGTTTCTCATTCTTAGATGCATTTCAAACCATGCCTATCTGCAATGGGAGTTGGTTAATGAGAACCTATACAATCGCGGAATGCTATGGAATGACTCCAACATGGCTGAAACCCTATAGGCATTTGAACAAATGTGCGTAGCCTCTACTTCACCCCCTCTCTTGCTCTAACATTGTGATGCATTCCTTGATGATGATGCCAACATGGTTGGAGACTCACAGGAGAGCTTAGACAGAAGCAGTGGCACCCCAACTCACTCTACAATAGGAGAAGGCCATCTTAGAAAACAATCAAGTTTGAATGCAAATGGTTGAAGGATATGTTTGCAATGGGGCACTTGTGTCATCATGGATGCGACGAGGAGCAAGTTAGATTTGTTGTCTGAGCGGCATGCCTCTAGGAAGCAATGTTAATCCAAAGCAAGGAGACACTCATAGTAGCCCCAACTTCAACTGAAAGCTATAAGCCATTTGAAATGATTTAAAGACAAGAGGACGTCCCACAATTGTTGCACATAGTAAGACATCCACATGCAATTGTAGAACACAGTAAGACATCCAGTAACTGGGGAGTTCAAATTGGGATTCACCATGCTTTTGGTGTGACACCTCATCCCGTGACCTCATCACTTGATTCTTGAGGTCGAGGCCACATGCGAGTATATCAAAACTCATGTCCTCATCACATACCCCTCTCTTGAAACATGGAAAGCGACCTCAATTGCATCTAGATGGCAATCCATATAAACTACAAAAACCCACTCATAGTGACTAGTACACTGATCATAGAAGTCTAAAGGTAGCTATACTATCAGCAAGTAGTACCTCAGGTGAAACCTTGGGGGGGTCACTCATCATATGTAACCCTATCACGTGAGTTCAACAGAAGGATTTTTTTTATTTCTAAAATTTAGAGAAATAAATATAGATAAGGGACTATTTAAAATAAGTTTGGAAAAAATTTACAGATTTGTATAGAAAAGGGGTACATTTTATTAATGAATTTTTTTACAGATAAGGGACTTTAAATATAGGCCTTGAACGCACATGATATAGAGGGTTTATACATAGTGACCCCCCCGAGGGTGAAACAAGAAATGTCACCAAGCAACCTCTAGATATCTGTGTCAGTAACATAGAGATAGAGGTACTACCCCTCTCTTGAGCATCAAGCACTGCTCCAAATCTATGCTCTAATGAGTCTGAAGAAGCCACAACCAAAGTCGGATCAAAATCATCTAGATAGAGTTGTAATAACTAAGGTGTATCTACCAGATTATCCTCTTCCAACCACTTTGCATGTAATGGAGAATAATTTCTGAATTTTACTAAGTAATGGCGGGAAACTCTACCTCTGCTCTTCCTTTCCTTATGTTCCAAAATCGTTTTGGAACTAGGATCTCATCCAATTCCTCAACCTCTGGTTGCATCTCATCAGGCATATCCTCTGGCACATCACCCTTGAAAGGTTTAAAGATATATGCCCGTACAATATGTAAGGGCCTAAAGGAGCCACAACCAAAGTTAGATCAAGCTAAAAAGCATCTAGATAGAGCTATAATAACTAAGGTGTATTTGCCAGATTACCCTCTTCCAACCACTTTGCATGTAATGGAGAATAATTTCTGAATTTTACTAAGTAGCAGCGGGAAGCTCTACCTTTGATCTTCCTTTCCTTATGTTCCAAAATAGTTTTGGAACATAAATCTCATCCAATTCCTCGACCTTTGGCACATCACCCTTGAAAGGTTTAAAGATATCTGCCTATACAATATGTACGAGCAAGAGTAGGGGTTGGAGTTTGTTAGCTCTTTCCTACTGCTTTCGTAGGACGAGCTGGGTATTCTATGTTGCAGGGTTCCGAGGCTTTTTGTCACCTACAGATATATTGGGATTGTCGTTGTAGTATATGTGTAGCTTAGGACCTCGAGTCGTGTTCCGGTGAGAGACATAGGCTTAAGTGTGGTAAGCAAACAAAGTGTAAGCATGTGTAAAAGGCACGTAAACCATTGTTGTTGGGGTAATGAAGGCTTTCGCCTTCATTGGGGGTTGTAGGGTTTAGGAGGAGTTTATGGGTTCAGAAGGAGGTTCCAGGGTTTAGAAAGAGTTCAAGGGTTCAGAAGGAGGATCCAGGGTTTAGAAAGAGTTCAGGGTTAGAAAGAGTTCCAGGGTTTAGAAGGGGGTTCCAAGGTTTAGAAGGAGTTCAGGGTTAGAAGGAGGGTCCAAGGTTCAGAGTAGAGTACATGGTGGAGAACTCGTCTCCCTCGTAGATCATGGAGTTTAAGGGTTTAGGAAAGCATAGGAGTGGGAGAGGAAGAAGGTGTAAGAGCATGGGTGAAGGAAGAGAGAGAGGAGGAAGGAGGAGGAGGGAGGAGGAGGAGGGAGAGAGAGGAGAGAGGAGGAGGAGGAGGAGGGAGGAGGGAGGAGGAGAGGGAGAGGGTGGGTTGCAGGGTTGGAGGAGAGGGGAGAAGGGTTGCAAGGTTAGGACATGCTTTTGGACGTGCAGTGCAAGGAAGCATGGACACTTGAGACAAATGCTTAGAATACCAATGTAGACTCAACACAATGCCCCAAGAGTCCGGGCTTCATTCCATTATGGGGTATTTATACAAGTTGGAGAGCTTCTCTCTCTGCATGTAACATAAAGTCGTATCACAAAGTTGTAACACAAAGTTGTATCACAAAGTTGTAACACAAAGTTGTGTCACAAAGTTGTAACACAAAGTTGTGTCACAAAGTCGTAACACATTCTCTCTCTTCATGTAGAAGATGTAACACAAAGTTGTTACACAAAGTCGTAACATAAACTTGTAACACAAACTTGCAACACAAAGTTGTTACACAAAGTCGTAACATAAAGTTGTGTCTAGAAGTTGTAACACAAAGTTGTAACACCTTCTCTTTCTTCATAAGTTCATGTTGGCACAGAGTCAACATACCCCCGGATCCATTTTATTACCCGTCCTCGGGTTATGGCTTATTGCAATCACGCACCTGGGTTGCCATGTTTTTAGTCCAGTGGCTGTGGAACTTGTGTCATGCCAGACGGTCCTACTGTAGAGCCTTAGCACCATACAATTTTTGCGCAGTTTCCAGGTAGCCTGCACAGAGATATGTGGCGTGCCTCCAAGAAGATCACTCTTTGATATAGTCGGCTTGTAATCTATGCATCAATCCGTTCATTGGGATTAAAGCTGAGTGGAGGCAAATGGGAATCAAGGTAACATTAGACCTCCAGAATTAATGCTAATGTTTTGCAGAATATGGCACTTTGGCGAAGGAAGCGATCAATGTTGCCGCGCATTGTTTGTTCATGCTGCTGAAGTGCTCGGATCATGGCGCCTTGGATAGTCCATTCTACACCAGAGTAGGGTTCGATCATTGGCTAATTAATGACTCGATCTTCAGCCAAAGTGTGTATGTTGGCTTCCCATCTTTTACGCCGTGGAACTGCATAGAACTTGGGATGGGTTCTGAGACATGGAGGAGCCCGTAAGTACTCCTTTAAGAAGCTTACATCAAAGAGCTTGGGACGGCGCCAATCAGGTTGTGGATCCAATTTGCTAATCCAACCTTCACTTATTTGGTGCTGACGAAGATTGGTAGGAAAGTTACCCAGGGTCCATCCACCGCGAGTTTTCATATCAGGATATTTGCTCCAAAATTCCTTGATGGGGTTACTGGGAAGTGGTATCTCATCAAAATCATACCCATCATTGGAACTTGGCATGGGTGTACGAATTGGATTATCCGGATCCTGATATTCAAAATCAAATACGGCATCATTTTTTGCTGATGGAAGCACCAGAAGTGTCGGAGGTGATGACGGGGCTGGGAGAGAAGCAGGGGACATGGGGGAGAAATATGGCTGAGTGATAGTGGCGGAAGGGGGAGCAGAGGGGAGGGTGGAAGAAATGGGCAAATGGTTTGAGCAGCTTGGTAATCCTCAAGGGTAGGATTAGCAAGGGAGGGGAAAAAGCTAGGTGTGAGGGGCTCGTAAGTTTGTGACTGTTGGGTAAGATGAAAATGGTGAGAGGCATGAGCGAAGGCCGTAAGGGATGTGACCTGTCATGGAAGATGTGTCATCCAATGCTCTAGGAACAATTGGTTTAATAACTCCTGTCCCCACATTCACCCTGACTGCAGTGTCTCGATTCTGGATTGTCAATCTATCCGTTCCCCAGTCATGGAGGACTGATGCTTCCCGTAACCAAGGACGTCCCAGTAAGATTTGATAGGATTTTTTGGGGAGATCCAAGATTGTGAATTGAAGGGAAAAGCGGACTCCTGCGATCTTTGTGGACACGCCATTCACGATTCCCAAGGGTTTAGCCCGTGAATCATCAGCAAGGCGTATGTTGAAATTAGCCTTTTGCATTGGTGGGAGACCCCATTCTTCGTAAAGCTCCTTTGATAGGACATTGACACCTGCTCCACCATCCACTATGGCTTGGATTTCATTATATGCCTTGTGGATCAAAGGCACAGTGATGTTGCGTATGTCATCTTTCTCACCCATCCGCATAGGGATATCATCAATGTCGTTCATAGGTGGAGGGGGATTTGCGAGTTCAATCCATCCTTTGAAACTCTCCCAGAGATTGGGAAAATTTCGTAAGAGGATTCCGATGGGAATGGACACAGGGCAACTCAGTAGGCTAGAGAGTGCAGCTCCTTCAAGTTGACGTGGCGGTACATTCTGTTGTGGAGTCTGTTGTTGGAACAAAGGCTCGAGTACAGTATCAATACTTTGTGGGGCCAAGTCATGGAGTGGGTCTTGAGCTTGTTTCTGAGCCTCAAATTGAGCTTGTTCATTTTGGACCCATTGCTGAAGTGCCTGAAAACGAGCCTTCTCCACCTCTACATTCGGGAATGGAGCTTCTTTTATCCGAGGCTCGGGAGTTGATGTGGATGAACTCGGCTGCTCATTGCTTGGTGGAGGTGGAGGCACTTGTGCTTTCATTCTCAGAAGTCGCTTTGGTTGGATTGGAATGATAGGGTCCTTCGTGGCCGCTTTCTGTTGGCGTGTAATTACATTGATAGGTTGTGACCTTAGACTTGCCGGACCCAGACTTTGATGGTCCACCCCAATGATGCCAATGGGGACGTCAGGCTTAACCTCTGTTTGTTCTGGGACCTTATTTTTCATGGGACAATCCATACAGGCATGTCCTATGCCACAATCTCTGCAGAGCGGTTGGAAAGTGGCTGGGCTACCGCGATGAGGGCACTCTGCGATTCTATGATTTTCTCCACAACCGTAACACTTGATTGGTGCACGAAATGTGTTGGGTCACACTTGATTTGCATAGACTGGTATTAGACCCTCTGCACCTTCTACATAGTACACTGGGTACTCTGCTTCATACTCAAATAGTGAGTCTACTTCTTCGGCTTGTAATTGATGTATGGGGACTGCCTGAGGAGCTGGATTTGGTGCTCTTGGATACGGTCGTGGATTCGGATTCCTGAGTAGTTGTGGGACTTGTGTCCGAACGGTAACAGGATTTAGTCTCGGAGCTGGGGGCGCTTGTGCAAGTGCCAGTTGCCTGTATACTGGCATGGGTGCCGCTTGGTATTGTGGTGGTCGAGGCGGATTGTTGCGCATGTTGAAGATGCAACTGGTCTCATCATGGCCACCGACGACACAGATATGGCACCACAACCGTGGCAGTGGATTTTCTTGTGCATTGATTCTTGCTCTTAGGACTGGGCATTCATTTGCTGTATGATTGGCCAAGCAGTGTGGGCACCAGACATTTTCTCGCCGTGGATATGTTTGAGTTGGCGGCTGAGACAAGTGAAGTTTTTGATCCATGGCCTGCATCATATCTTCTTTTAGCTTCAAGGTCATGGCCTCGAGGCGATCTTCATTGGATGTTTCGGCAGTGTCCTTGGATTTACCTTTTTTCGAGTGCTTATCTCGTGTATTTGATCTGGCATCATCACTGCTAGTGTCTGAATCTGTCATGCCATCTTCGATGTCAATGGCTGCCGCATGAGCAGCACTGAATGTTTCATAGCTACTTATCTTTTTCATATCCTTGCGGATTTTCTTTCGTAGACCTGCTATGAACCATGCTGTGAGGTACTTTGCATCAGGGCGTGGGTCACATTTGGCGATCAATCTCTTCATCTTTCCCAAGTATGTGCGTACATCTTCCCTCCGGCCTTGTTCGATCTTGCTGAGTTGGAGAGCGGGATCATCTTGTAGCCTCTCCGTTTGAAAGCGACGTTTGAATTCGGTTTGAAGTAGGTCCCATGTAGCACGTTCTTCCATAAGAAGGTCGAGGTACCATTCTGACGCCTCATCAGTTAAGGCCATTGGAAACCAAGCCACCTTAGTTTCATGGGATTGATCACCACCTGCTCGACATGCGGCATCAAAATGTTGGAGGAAGCGAGTAGGGTCTCCCCTACCATTATATTTGGGAAGTTCCAGTTTTCCCAAGGGGCGTCGGCCGTGATTGTTGTGATTTCGTCGATTGAAGAAGTTGTCAGCCTCGGCATCGAGCTCGATGTCCCCATCATGCTCAGGACGACGTCCAGCCATGTTGGGGCGTGGAGGAGTTAAAGGAAGTTGTTGAATCTCAGGGGGGAAATCGGGGTAGAGGATTGGCGGGGGCGGTTGTTGCACTGGAGTTAGTTGCGGATTGGGCGAGTGTTGGAGTCGAAGTCGTTGGCCGGAACATAACTGCATGCAGATGGTGCGTGATTTGCCAAGGGTATCGCTACCCCAAGGGCGGGTGTGGAGGTGGTGTCGTTAGGAGAGTTAGAGTGATGTTAGTTTGTGTAGGGACCGTCGTGTTAATAATGTGCCTAGGATTGTCCTATGTGTGTAGGGAAATGTGCCGGTGCAGACAGATCGTTAATCGGAGGTCGCGGCGTGAAAATACGAGTGAATTAATGCAAAATGAGGCCCACACGGGGGCGTGAATGAACGTGTGCTAGGGATGCCGAAATGGTGTGCAATGGGCTGGAAAAATACCCCGTAACGTGGTGTTTCCGTGTGTGAAATCTGGGTTCAAAGGGGGTTCAATTTGGGTCCCAAACGGATGAGTTTCGAGGGGTTAAAGGAGGGGTAAATTTGGCATTTGGGGGGTCCTAATAGTGGTGTGAATGGACTTTAAGTCCAACCGAGGGGTTGAAACCAAGTGACTGTAGTTAGACTAACTAACCTAGATCCTCCCAGTTATTGTAACTGGGAGGTTAACTAACTGTAGTTAGATACTAACTGAAGAGTTAGTCTAACCTAACTGAGGGTTAACTAAACTAAGCTAACCTCAGTTACTACTAACCAAACCTACGTAGCTAATCTAACTGAGGTTACTAACTAACCTAGGGTTAACTAACCTAACCTAACTGTAGTTAGTACTAACCTAACTATGGTTAAACTAACCCTAGAGTTAATTTTAGGTTAGGTTTAGTTTTTTTTTTTTTTTTGGAGTGGGGGGGCTGCCCGACGGCGGCGCCCGGGGGGGGGGGGGGGGTTTGCTGCGGGGGGGAAGGGGGGGGTTTGCGCGGGGGGTGAGGGGGTTGCGCGGGGGGTGAGGGGGGGGTTGCGCGGGGGAGGACGGGGGTGGCGAGGGGGTAAGGGGTTGGGGAGGGTGAGGGGGTGCGCGGGGGGACAAGGGGTGGTGAGAGGGGGTAAGGAGTTGTTGCGAGGGGGTTGCGCGGGGCGGGGCGGGGGTGGCGCGGGCGGGGGGGGCGCGGGGCGGCGAGCGGGGGGCGGCGGCACTACATGCATCACCGCGGGCGGGGTAGCAGGGGTTGGAGGGGTGCGGGATGGCGAGCGGCAGGGCGGGGCGGCGTGCGCGGTCGGGGGGGTTGGGCGGCGCGCGCGGGCGGGTTTGCACGGGCGGGGTTGGGCGGGGGAGGGGGTTCGTGGCGGCGGGTGAGGGGGCGCCGCCGCTGGCGGGGCGGGGGTTATGAGCGGGGCGGGGCGGGGGATGGCGAGCGGCGGGGCGGGGCGGCGGACATAGCGCCGCCGCGGGGCTGGGCTGGGGTGGGACGCAGAGCCGCCGCGGGGCGGCCCGGGGGAAAAAAGGGGGTTTTGGGTTGACACAGAGGGGGGTAAGGGGGAAAGAGAGAGGGGGTGGGGGAGAGGGAAGAGAGGAGAGAGTGAGAGAGAGAGAGGGGGTGGGGGAGAGAAGGAGGGGGAGAGAGGAGAGAGTGAGAGAGAGAGGGGGTGGGAGAGAGAACGAGGGGGAGAGAGGAGAGAGTGAGGGGGGGAGATGGAGAGAGAGAAGAGAGAGAGAGAGGGGAAAAAGGGGAGAGAGGAGAGAGAAAAGAGAGAGAAGGGAGAAGGGGGGGAGGGGGTGGTGGAGGGGGAGGGGGAGAGGGGGGAGGTGGTCGAGGGGGAGGGGGAGAGGGGGAGGGGGTGGTGGAGGGGGAGGGGGAGAGGGGGGGGGTGGAGATGAAGGGGGAGAGGGGGAGGTGGTGGTGGAGGGGGAAGGGGGGGGTGGAGGGGGAGGGGGGAGGTGGAGGTGGAGGGGGAGGGGGGAGGTGGAGGGGGAGGTGGAGGGGGAGGGGAAGGGGGGGGTGGAGGGGGAGGGGGGAGGTGGGGGTGGAGGGGGAGGGGGGAGGAGGTGGAGGGGGAGGGCGAGAGGGGGAGGGGGGGAAGATGGTGGTGGAGGGGGAGAGGGGAAGGGGGGAGGTGGTGATGGAGGGGGAGGGGGGAGGAGGTGGAGGGGGAGGGGGAGAGGGCGAGGAGGGGAAGATGGTGGTGATGGAGGGGGAGGGGGGAGGGGGAGGTGGAGGGGGGAGGTGGTGGTAGAGATGAAGGGGGAGGGGCGAGGGGGAGGTGGAGATGGAGGGGGAAGGGGGAAGAAAGAGGGAAAAAAAAAAAACTTGAAAGACTGAAATCGAAAAGCAGGGAGAGGTGATCACCTAATCGCTCTCCAAGTCTTTCTCGATGTAACGGGATTGTCGCGGAACAATGGACAGTGGGTGGAAGGCTAGGTCATCGCTGCGAGAAGGGCTCGATGTCACTTACATGGCGAGGATAGGAGTAAGGGGGCGGTCGATGGAGAGGGAGGAGTGTCTTGCATGGGGCTCGGAAGGAGGAAGAGAATGGAGGCAAAAAGTGAAAGATGAAGAATGAGGGGGGGTGGAGTAGGTTTTTATAGGTTTGGATTTTAGGTTTAGGGTCTAGGTTTAGGGTTTAACCCTAAACTCTTCCCGAGCCATAACTCTTTATGGAGAGCTCGGTTTGCCTTTCTGTAAAAAGGTAAAATGATCGTAATTGAAAGCTCTACGCAACCGTGTCCACTACCTAGCCTAATTGTACATCATGTGGCTTTTATTTAAGAAATTAAGAAAATTTCTTAAGGTAGTAACCCAAAGTGGATGTTTGGGGTTGATATGTTTGGCTAGATTTGGAAAAAAAAATTTTTACTCTCCTTGCCCTTGAGTGGTATGTGCATGAAAGTTTGAAGTAGTGACTTGTTTTACACCTACCTACGCATGTTTACTCTCTACTTGAGACGCTAGTCTCCCTGGCAGCGGCGCCAAATGTTAGCTCTTTCCTACTGCTTTCGTAGGAAGAGCTGGGTATTCTATGTTGCAGGGTTCTGAGGCTTTTTGTCTGCTACAAATATATTGGGATTGTCGTTGTAGTATATGTGTAGCTTAGGACCTCGAGTTGTGTTCCGGTGAGAGACGTAGGCTTAAGTGTGGTAAGCAAACAAAGTGTAAGCATGTGTAAAAGGCACGTAAACCATTGTTGTTGGGGTAATGAAGGCTTTCGCCTTCATTGGGGGTTGTAGGGTTTAGGAGGAGTTTAAGGGTTCAGAAGGAGGTTCCAGGGTTTAGAAAGAGTTCACGGGTTCAGAAGGAGGATCCAGGGTTTAGAAAGAGTTCAGGGTTAGAAAAAGTTCCAGGGTTTAGAAGGGGGTTCCAAGGTTTAGAAGGAATCCAGGGTTAGAAGGAGGTAAGCCAATGAGCTTGCTCAAGCAAAAGGCCAAAAGATTGAATCAGGGTGCAGGTGTGCTAAGGGAGATAAGGAGAGGTTCAGAGTAGAGTACATGGTGGAGAACTCATCTCCCCATAGATCATGGAGTTTAAGGGTTTAGGAAAGCATAGGAGTGGGAGAGGAAGAAGGTGTAAGAGCATGGGTGAAGGAAGAGAGAGAGGAGGAAGGAGGAGGAGGGAGGAGGAGGAGGGAGAGAGAGGAGAGAGGAGGAGGAGGAGGAGGGAGGAGGGAGGAGGAGAGGGAGAGGGTGGGTTGCAGGGTTGGAGGAGAGGGGAGAAGGGTTGCAAGGTTAGGACATGCTTTTGGACGTGCAGTGCAAGGAAGCATGGACACTTGAGACAAATGCTTAGAATACCAATGTAGACTCAACACAATGCCCCAAGAGTCTGGGCTTCATTCCATTATGGGGTATTTATACAAGTTGGAGAGCTTCTCTCTCTGCATGTAACACAAAGTCGTATCACAAAGTTGTAACACAAAGTTGTATCACAAAGTTGTAACACAAAGTTGTGTCACAAAGTTGTAACACAAAGTTGTGTCACAAAGTCGTAACACATTCTCTCTCTTCATGTAGAAGATGTAACACAAAGTTGTTACACAAAGTTGTAACATAAACTTGTAATACAAACTTGCAACACAAAGTTGTTACACAAAGTCGTAACATAAAGTTGTGTCTAGAAGTTGTAACACAAAGTTGTAACACCTTCTCTTTCTTCATAAGTTCATGTTGGCACAGAGTCAACAGAGTTGGCCAACTAAAGAGCTCATGTGGGCTATTGTAGGAGCTTTGGGTTGTGCATACATGCATTTGGGTCAAGGGTGCTTGGCGTAGCTAACCACTTGGCCACGTGAACAAAAATCTAGCAAGAATTGTGCATTGGCGTGTGGAAGAGCTTGGAATGAGTGCTAGAATAGTAAAGGGTTCAGACATGCTCTCTCGTGTAGGCCGGTGAGTATTGTGCTGGATTTTGAAGAGACTTGCTTGGGAGGATGATCACAATGAATGCTTCTAGAGATTGTTTGTACTTTTGAGCACCGGGGGCAACTCGATTATGCTTTCACCTTGTGGCACTCTTCAATTACTAAAGAAATACTGAAAGGAGTTCCAAGGCTTTGGGGCTAGTCTATGTCTTTGTATTTGAGCACGAGGGCTCTAGCTCCCCCTATCTATCTGTGGAGTGTTTGCTGAGTATTCTTTTGTGAAGGCTTTTGTTTGGTTAGTGTTTTACCACCCTCTTGTTAGCCTTCAGGCTGGTTTCAAATACCATATAGAAGAACAATATTCTCATTTTTTCTTTTGATGCAACTAAAGTTTTCTTATGTAGGGCACTTTGGCATGTTGTCTCAGGTGAAAGAAATGACATTGGAGGAGAAAAAATCACTTCTGTTTTTTTCAACAGGAAATGATAGGGCTCCAATTGGAGGCCTTCGTAGCCTCAGTTAATTATTCTATGTAATGGGGAGGATACAGATAGGTACTACAAGTATTTCTCAGCATCAGTTGCTTCATATAAAGTATGCTCGAGTCAAATAGAGTTTAAGGGGTTCTTTTTTGATAGGGTAAATAACAAGTCTTATAATGTGTCTAAATAACAAGTCTTATAACTTATTTAGGTAGAGAGTAAGGGGTTCTTTTTTTAATAGGCAAAATAAGAAGTCTTATAACTTGTCTATGTTTGAGTTATTCACAAGTTGCCAACATCTCATATGTGATTCAACGTTTTAATGTTGCCAGATTACACATCGAAGGCAAAGCTAGAGAATAGGTTAAAATTGGCCATTTCTAATTCAACTAGTTTTGGTCTTCAATAAGCCGCCAAGTTGTGCACAAGTCCACATTCTTTATTTATCTTTACTTTGGCAACAACATTGTAAAATTTCAAAGGGCGATCTCAAATATACTTGTGCATAGGTCCACATCGTTATTCCTTGTAACATATATCCTTATTATTTTTTGGTGATGATATTGTAAATTCCAAAGGGTGATCCTAAATTATTATAATTATAATTCAAATTCTCTCTCTCTCTCTCTCTCTCTCTCCATCTCTCTCTTTGCAGAAGGGAATTCACTCTTGTAGTCCTGTGTGTGATAACAATGCCAAGTGTTTCGAAACAACTAGTCCTACACGTGATAACATGGCCAAGTGTTTGGAAACAACATGGTTAGGAATGGGTTTTGAAACATTGCAAAGTTTGGATTTCATTTTCAAATGTTTAGAAATGTCTCCTTTTTGTGGTCTCCTATTTCTTTATTATGAAAGCATACATGCACAAATGTAGATGTTTTGTTTTATAGACATGCACAGGATGACAAAACATATAGGAAACAAAAGGTTTATAAACTTAAAGCTTGAAACACATCAAGCATGATGCATCTATTTTCAAAAGTTCAGGATTTGTAAATGAATTATGACATGATAAACAATAAATTATAGAATTAGAGTCATAAGTCATCCATCTTGATTGCTTTGTTCATAATCAAAATATATGTATTATGCCTAGGAATTCACACATGCCTTGGACTTGGTTTTGCATTGCTAAATTCGAGTGGACGACTTCACGAAAATCATCAGCTTATTTGGAAGCTACCCTCTTTGCTTGTGGCACAATGGTTGCTCTTTGTATTACCCTCTCTTTTTGGGTTCATTGTTGCTATTAATATTTGCTTTGTGCCTTTAACTATTCGATACGACTTTGGGTCTCATGGTAGCAGTCATAAACCCTTTGCATGACTGCATGGAGTACTTCAACTTTCATTGCTAGGCTTGCAATCCTTTTTGAGTAAAAGCTTGATTATTTCATTGAGATATTGCATAAACCCATGATCATACTCTCTAACCCAAATGCTCATCATCAAGCCAAGTAGATGGACCTTCATTTAAATACAGCTTTAGGAGGGCTTACATTATTCGTGCTCTTGCTCATCATCTCGCAAGTAGATGTACCTTCATTTGAATCCATTTTTAGGGCTTACATTATCCATGCTCTTTGTACAAATCATCATCCCTCTCAACTACCTTCCTCATAGTGTCTTAGTGCACATTTTTTTGTTTACTGACTGCCTCATATTGTATCATACTACATTTGTTGGTAATCTTTTCAACAAATGATTGCTAGTGCTATAAGTTTTACTCAAATTTATTCAAGATTCACAATTTTTTGTGTAGATAAAGTGAATTCCTCATATTATATCACATCATAAATTGGATTTGTTGCTAATTATTTAATAGATAATTGTCGGTGTTACAAATTTTACCCAATATTATTCGAGGGGCACACTTTTTTGTTTAGATCAAGTGAATACCTCATAGTTTATCATACCATGAATTGGATTTGTTGGTAATCTATTCAATAGATAAGTGTTAGTGTTAGGATATCATTCTTTCTTTCTTTGCATTCTTCTCAAATTTTGCACCATGTCTTTGAATTCTCTAAAATTTTCTCTGATGAAGTCCATTTAAAAATATCAATTATAGTCATTCTTAGGAATCGAAATGTAATGATTAATTTGTGTTTCTTTTGTGAGCATATCTCCATACATTTTAATTTATTGTCTATTTGAGATTGTGTCAAGATTTTTTAGTTGACGTTGTATATTTTTATGCCTCAATTTTGAAAATATCATTGGTTGATATTCTATGCAGCGTGCATGTAAGTTGTAAAGGTATGCATAATCCAAATGGTGTTACTTTCCCCCTCCCTTACATGAGACCCTTGATTTGTCTTTCATAAGATGTCTATTTTCATAAGAAGTTACTCAATTTTTATTTTCCCATCTCAATTATTCATGAAAGACTCATGTAATTTAAAGTAATATAACACCATTAATGTAATCTATAAATTTATCCATATGTGTTGATATTTTACGTTAGATTGGATATCTAATGTTATTAAAAGTATAGATCACATTCTTTGATCCTTTTAGTGGCTTCATATGGAACTTATGGGTCTTAAGATTTGTGATTATTGTGTTTTACATAAGATAACTACATTTACCTTGTGAAAATTTTCATTGAATCTGCTCATTGTTATTCTCTTTTTCCATGCATCCAATAGTTATGTACATGCTTTCTTCTCTATTCCTTATGAAGTTTGTTTTCCCTTCATTTACCCAAAATTTGGTTTCATTTTTTAGATAGCATATTGATTTTCCCTCTTCATGAAGATCACATCCTTGCTTGCAATTTCTAGCAGAATTAAAGGTGGAGCACCTTGTTCACTACAAAATAATTGGACTTAAAAAGGGCCCCTTTTTCAGATTGATAGAGATTTGGATAAAAATATATATACACGTACTGCCTGATTCAGGGTATATTTTGAAATGTTATGTAGCATTAGAGTTGTACGTAGGCAGCAGGTTTGATGGAGAAGAGTGGAGTATACTGAGGAAGGGAAGCTTCTTAAACATATTCAAGGTTCAGCTTTTAGTGATTCTTAAGTCTTTTGTTTTATTTAGACAAGAAGGGGATATGTTGTTAATGTGGGATAGACATGTTACATATTTGAGTATGATTGCATAAAAGAAAAATGCCTCCCAGGATTTTGAATCGCATAATGGACCTTGTAATGTTCCTCGTGAAGGATCTAGTAGTATGTTTCAATTATGTGTTTTGGACAAGGAGTTGTCATGGTGTGCATGTTCCATTGGTTGTGTTTTGCTTATTGTTGTTTGCTAACTATGTTGTATCTAAGATTGTGTCATTTTTTGTGAATATTTATATTTTGGTGTTTGTACAGATGTTTTGTGAAATCTATTAATGTTCATATTTTGTTTATTATAACTATTTTTTGTCTATGGACATTTAATGTACTATGTTTTCTCAGATTTCTATGTATAGGTGATTTGTTGTCTATAGAGTTTTTTCTTTGATGTGTGGAAGTTTTAGTTTGAGAATTTGTATTGTTTGGTTGCAAATGTTGTTGCTATGTTTATATTAGATAAAATTTATTTGAAACTAGATTGAGTGTTGGGAGTAACAGAAAATTGGACACTCGGTTCAAATCGATGTAAAGAATGCTCTTTTTAAAAACAGGAACAAATCCTTTTAGCAAGCGAATGTGATTTCAACAGTGTCTGAAATCAAGGTATGGACTTATGGCGGGAAGATGTATCCTTAAGATCCAATCTCTTCAGAAGCTTCCTAATTCCATGGGTTGACGAGTTTTATCAAGTTTTTGTATGAGGATGAGAATGGCGTGTTAGGATAGTGAAGAATGTTACAAGATCATGGTGATAACGTTCTTCATACATACTATAATCTTTGGTTATTGAAAGAGATGCAAGGATTAGAATTCTAGAGACTTGGAATCAACACTGAACATCATTTATGCTCAATGTAAATGTCATGATAATAAAAAAGGGAAGAGGAACATAGTTTTCAGACAAAAATAAAGAATTGCAAGGCAATATTAAAACATTATTTGCATGGCAAAGAGTATTGTAGAAACCATCCAATTTCCAATGGAAAATGTTGCTTTAAATGATGCGATTTCAAAGTTGTAAAGAAAAATACAAATCATGAAAGATACTCTAATGGATGCACGATTGTGCAAAAGGAAGTGTATAGTGGATGAATTGGCTAAGAAAAGTTCCCATAGGAAGCATCTACTAAGAGCTAGTTGGACTATTTAGATCTCATATCTATCAACAATGAAGGTTAGATCAATGTATGTATTTGTAGAACAATTCACCACAGGTACCATACAAAGAGTGTGTAATAGCTTATTGTAGATTTATATTTATCATCCTAGATTTAATTTAGTTAGATCAAGTATAAGATTTTAGTCAATGCATGTATTTGTGGAACAATTCACCACCACAATTACCACACAAAGAGTGTGTAATAACTTATCGTAGGCATAAGTATGAGGGTATACTATTTCATATTTACAAAGTTAAATGAGAATGCCAATTAGTTGAGAAAAAGTGGATGCATTGGTATCAAAGCCGACAGATGTTGATAAAGATTGCCATGCTCTCAATTTAGGAGTACATGGTGAGCTTCAGAATGTTAGTAGTACTTGGACTAGTATGAATCCTAGAATCCCAAAGTAACCCATCGATGAATTACATATAGTCAATATGAAAGGTGATAGTCCTAAAGAATCGTAAAGTACCCCAATGAATTACATATAGTCAATATGAAAGGCCAAACACTGACAAGATTTGCAACAGTAGGAAGCTTGGGAATTAGACCAGTAGTTCTTGATGAGGAAAATGCGAACAAGGAGAATGAATATGAGACCTTATACATATATTCTCAAAAGGTGATCATCGATTTAAAGTGTGATAAGGGAGGTTTGGTGTAGATCCAACGCTTTTGCATGGCATTCTTAAAAATGATAAAAGACAACGTTTGAGCCTTTGATCCCCCTTTTTTGATAGGTTGGGAAACCTGTGATTTGATGATAGCCAACTCAAGACCTTTAATGCTATTGCATTCTCTTCAGGTTTCAATCCATGTTGGGAAGAAGAGTGCTTATTAGTACAAACTCAGCTTTCTGTTGGCCCTCTTGTAAGGTTGAGCATTTTCAATCTCCTTTCAAGCCCTTGGGACGAAGGGTTGATTAAGCACTTCCCAATTCAAACCCCCTCTCAAGGGGGCTCGAGGCATGGTTGCCATTGCCAGGTCCCTTTTGGCTTCCCATCAAGTTCCCATATCAGCTAGTTTGAACCACTAACACATTCATGCAAGAGAGATCGGATTCAAGGATCTAGACATTCCATTGTTTAAAATAAACATTCCTTGGATGGAGTCATATGACGTGAGAGTTTTTTTGTTGTTCTAAAGACAAAAAATGTACACAAAAAATAAAAGAGAAAATGAAAGACAAGAAAAAAAGAGGTAAACAAAAACTTTTATGAAAAACAAGAGGAAGACATACTTTTGTAGGAGATTGGACACTTATTTCAAATCATTTCCAAGGGACTCTCACCTCAATCTAGTGTTTGTTCTCTTTTTCATTCATATATATCCAAGTTCTTGTAGCATTTCTACGTGATTAACTAATGACACTTGGTCTCCCCTTTATTATTAGTTCAAGTAGTTTCTATAGCAGGATTCTTTTCCTAGCCACCTTACTGGATTTAGCCATTTCTATATTAAAACCAAAGTGGATTGCCATCTTTCTTTACTCAAGAAATTTTCAATACAAACCAATGCTAAGGGCCTTTCGAAACCCATACTTCTTGTAGAGAATAAAACTTCCCTTCATAGTGAGGGGCATGAATTAGTTGCCAATTCAAGATGTAACTTCACAAGCTTAATATGTGGTTTCTCACTTGCATCCAAAATTGCAAGCTCAAAAAGAAATAGTAGACTTGTTACATATTCTCTACCTGTAAATGTAATGAATAAACTAATGCACCAAATAAAGGTCTTAATAAAGATATACAAGAATTTGGACTATCACAACCAGACTAGAGAAGGCCAAATGTGCAAAGTTTTAAGGCTAACAAACCAGAGAGAAGGCCAAAACAAGAGATAAAGCAATAAGAGGAGAGAGGGCCTAACATACCACCCTTAATTTGATAAATGGACATAATAATGGGGAGCTACTTCATGTTAATGAATCCTATCAAGTACAATCTAGCTGTCGATGTTAAAGAATCCTACCAAGTAGAAGGGCATCTACTATTGATGTTAAAGCTATAAATGTACATATGATGTTTCACATGGAATGAATCCGTAGTATCCTTTCCAATTTTGCATAGGGGAAGAAGGAAAAGGCAAGGATGTAAGGAGAGTATGGGTTTGTAGACTCAAAATAGCCTGGTAGTATGGAGAACAAGGGCTTAGAGATGATGCAGATCACAACTGATTATGCACCAATGGATGCCTTTATGGGGGGTGCTTAGTAAAAGAGTGAACACAGATCAAGTGTCACCAGTCTTTTCAATGAGTAAAAACAATATTTAGTACAATTAGAACTAGAGTACAGTCTGTATGAGTGGTGGAAGCCTTTTTAGTAGCACCGTCATATGGAAGCATGTTCTTCTTAGTGACATAAATAGGTTTCACTCTATGATCAAAGGAGTGGAGTGGTAAGGGGCTCATGTCTATATGCCATATGATTGAGCAAGAATCTAGTAGCCTTCCTTGAATTTTAATAATTATAAAATATCATTGCCATGGTTACTATTCAAGAGGGAGGATGTCTCATCTACTCAATCCCTTGTCTAAAAGTGGACAAGCTCATGCACATTGAGGAAGATAGTAGGCTAACTAATTCTCTCCTTAGCAATGTATGTGTAGAAAATTTCTTATCATTTTCACGTAGGATGTTCTAGTGTCTAGATCAAGATTTTCGATTTGTGTTCGAGATGTTTTCTACCATTTCAACCCAATTATGGTTGTCTAGGTTTGTGTCCAAGTCTAGGGTTTTGGATCAAGATTTTGGACTCTTGATGTTTTGTCAATTGTTCAATTTTTTCATTTGGTTTTACATCTACATCAAGGTCAAGGTCTTGCTTTGGGGTCCATATCAAGTTTTTGAGATGTGGAGACTTTGGGCAGGGTTTAACCTAAAGTATGGCTTTTCATTTAGGATGGAGAACGAGGATGAGTTCAAGTTTGGCTCAAGGTTTTGAGTTGAGTTCCTACTTGTTCTTGAGATAGGTGTTGGAGTTTTGGGGTTGTGCGCTTGAGTCAATTTTTGGGATTTTGGCTTTAGGTGGTTGGTTTTGGTTGGGTATAGCTAATCATAGAACTATTTTGGGGGTGCTATGGGATGAGTGCTGGTGGGTGGAATTAAAAAATTGGCAATGGGATCATAATGATGTGTAATAACCCACGTGCTTGTCCAATGTTTTTAGCAACGTGATAATTAGCACAGTGGAGGGACCCATTTTTCAACTTGCCTTGATATTTTGGTACCTCCCATTTAACTCATATGAATTGTGGCACATGGAAATTTTGCAATGCTCTACTTGATGCTTTGTGCATGGTTCTAAATGGAGGAGATTTGACATTGCACAAGATCAGATGAGGCACATCAACCATCTCAAATTCTCACACCATTGATGTCAACCATTACAATGAATCAAAACAACCACATCAACGATTATAATGGATCAAATAACTAAATCAACCAAAGGGATGGCTCAAACTAGCCATGATTAGTCACTCAAAACAACAACCTCAATCACTATGAAAGCTCAAATTATCCATGACAAACACGTTGATGGATCAAACCAACCATATTAATAATCACACAGTAGCTCAAACCAATGATGTCAACCATCACGATGGCTCAAATCAACCATGTCAACTCACCATGGTGATCCTATTGTATGAGCCTACTGATCATGTAAGCATGTTGCATTTCACTTTGTGCCAATGTATTTGCCATGTAAGCAACACAAGCATAATACTAGGTTATTTTGAATTTTATCCTTCAGCATATAACTAGCTACGATGTATACTCTGTATTAGATTTGTTCTAGGAGTTTGTGCTTCCTCCAATGGACTCTTCACCACATAAGGAAACAAGCAGTGCATGTGAAATTCATACTAAATGCTACATCAACTCTCAAACTGTATAATTTTTTATGAGGTAAACAATCTTATCACCGTGTAGCCATTAGGTTTCCCTAGTGTGCAATTCATTTTTCCCACAACTAAGCCATCCGTCCATGGATGGAATACCATCTTCTTGGATAGCTCACCATTTCCTTATGGCCTTGCTTTGTATAGTAGCCTCTTGCTATATTTTTAACCTCCATCTTTCACACATTGGTAAAGTTTCTTACAACAAACTTTGATTATAGTTTCTTTTATATTCCGTTCATATATGATTACATACTTCTTGGGTTTTGGAATTGGTGCCATGATTCATCACCTCTTAATACTTACATACTTTCTTTTTGTGCCTCATAGCTTTCTTTTCCCATTGGTGACTCATTGATCGTATTTCTCTTGCATGTTCATTTATGAGGTGAGATGTTGACTGCCTTGCGATCTATTATGCTTTGTAATATATTGGACATAGCATTTCTTTTAAACACGTTCATTGAATTCATTAGTTTTCCAAAGGAATTTCCTTGAGTATGTTGTGGCATCGAATTCATTTGAGGTTCCGAGAGAATTGAATGACTAGAGCTGTATGGGAATGATGCTGCTCGATCGATCGATCTATCTATCTATCACTCCGTGCGTCACGTTAGCTATAGTGGATACACTATGGTGAGATTATTAGAAGCCAACTAGCCTCTAGAGGAGGAGGAGGGAGGAGGAGAGTTGCATGTAGAACTCGCATGTAGAAGTTGCATGTAGGAGTTGCATGTAGAACTCATATGTAGGAGTTGCATGTAGAAGCCGCATGTAGAACTTGCATGTAGAACTCGCATCTAGGAGTTGCATGTAGGAGTTGCATGTAGAAATCGTATGTAGAACTTGCATGTTGGAGTTGCATGTAGGAATCGTATGTAGAACTTGCATGTAGAACATGCAAGTTGGATTTGTAAGAGGGATTATTTCTAGCCTTATGCAAGTACAAGCGGAGCTTTGTCGCTACTCTACACACACGTTCTGTTCCACCTAAGTCCATGTTGGCACAGAGATAACATACTCTCGGATCCATTTTATTACCCGCCATCCTCGGGTTATGTCTTATTTTGATTTTGAAGTTGGAATGCCATGTGCATAACCCAGTGGTGGTTGAGTTTGTGGAATGCGAGTCATTCTTGCTATAATCCTTTTGCACCATACAATTTATGGAATGTAGTCAAGAAGCTTATCTCCACTTAAGTAGGGGCAAACAGTTGTGAATTTCAGAGGGGATCTCATTGCAGAGGTTGTGGACTCTACCATCGAATCTTCTTGGGAAGAGGTTTGGCAGGGGTTTCATTGTTGAGGTTGGCACTTCTTGCTATCTTGCATACATGTTGGATGTGATTGCACTTGTATCATTGAGCTTGTAGGATAAGTTTGTATGCAAGTCTAATATTTTTGCATATAGGAGACGGCTGTGATGTTTGGTGGGGGTCTCGTTGCTAAGGCTGCAGACTCTTTTGCCAATTCATCTTGAGTTTTGGCATAGCTTCTTGTCCTGAATGCTCTCCAAGACTTTCTTGATGTAACGGGATTGTCGAGCAACAGTGGACGGTGGGTGGATGGCTAGGTTATCACTGCGAGATGGGCTCGAAGTCATTTACCATGTGAGGATGGGAGTAGGGTGGTGGTCGATGGAGAGGGAGGAGTGTCTTGCATAGGGATCGGAATGGGGAAGAGGGGAGGCAAAATGTGAAAGATGAAGAATGAGGGGTTGGAGTGGGTTTTTATAGGAAATGAGTTTAGGTTTAGGGTTAAACCCTAAACTCTTCCCGAGCCGTAACTTTTGATGGTTAGTTCGGTTTGCTCTTCTGCAAAAAGGTGAAATGATCAAAATTGCAAGATCTACGCATTCGTGTCCACTACCTAGCCTAATTGTTTATCAAGTGGCTTCTATTTAAGAAATAAAGAAAATTTCTTAAGGTAGTAACCCAAGGTTGATGCTTGGGGTTGATATGTTTGGCTAGAAATGGAAAAATTTTACTCTCCTTGCCCTTGAGTGTTATGTTCGTGAAAGTTTAAAGTAATATGTTTTTTTACACATACATGCGTATGTTTACTCGTTACTTGAGATGCTAGTCTCCCCGGCAGTGATGCCAAATGTTGGCTCTTTCTTATGGCTTTCATAGGAAGAGCAGGGTATTCTCAGTATGCAGGGTTCCGAGGCTTTTTGTCACCTACAAATATATTGGGGTTGTCATTTGTAGTATACGTGTAGCTTAGGACCTCGAGTCGTATTCCAGTGAGAGATGTAGGCTTAACTGTGATAAGCAAACATAGTGCATGCATGTGTAAAAGGAACGTGTATCATCATGGTTGAGGTAATGAAGGCTTTCGCCTTCATTGCAGGTTGCAGGTTTTAGGAGGAGTTTAAGGGTTAGAAGGAGGTTCCAGGGTTTAGAAGAGGTTCTAGGGCTAAAAGGAGGTTCCAAGGTTTAGAAGGAGTTTCAGGGTTAGAAGGAGTTCCAAGGGTTAGAAGGAGGGTCCAACGTTTAGAGAAAGGTTTCAGAGTTTAGAAGAGGTTCCAAGGTTTAGAGTAGATTACATGGTGGAGAACTCATGTCCCTTGTAAATCATGGAGATTAAGGGTTGAGGAACTAAGGGTTTAGCGGGAGCATAGGAGTGGGAGAGGGAGAAGGTGTAAGAGCATGGGGGAAAGAGGAGAGAGGAGGGAGGAGGAGAAAGGAAGAGGAGGGAGGAGGAGGAGGGAGGAGGAGGAAGAGGGAGGAGGAGAGGGAGAGGATGGGTTGCAAGGTTGGAGGAGAGGGGAGGAGGGGTTGCAAGGTTAGGACATGCTTTTGGATGTGGAGTGCAAGGAAGCATGGACACTTGAGACAATTGCTTGGAATACTAAATTAGAACTCAACACAATGCCCCAAAGAGTGTGGGCTTCATTCCATTATGGGGTATTTATACAAGTTGGAGATCTTCTCTCTCTGCATGTAGGAATTGTAACACATTCTCTCTCTACATGTAGAACTCGCATGTAAGAGTTGCATGTAGAACTCACATGTAGGACTTGCATGAAGAACTCATATGTAGGATTTGCATGAAGGAGTTGCATGTAGGAGTTGCATGTAGGAATCGTATGTAGAACTTGCATGTAGAACATGCAAGTTGGATTTCTAAGAGGGATTATTTTTAGCCTTATGCAAGTACAAGCAGAGCTTTGCCACTACTCTACACACACATTCTGTTCCACCTAAGTCCATGTTGGCACAGAGACAACATCCATGTTTGATTTATTCACAGGTTGTCAACATTCTAGACGTGCTTCAACGTTTTAATGTTGCCAGATTACACATCAAATGCAAAGCTAGAGAATAGGTTAAATTTGGCCATTTCTAATTCAACTGGTTTTGATCTTCAAAAAGCAGCCAAGTTGTGCACAAGTCAGCATTCTTTATTTCTCTTTACCTTGGCAACAACATTGTAAAATTTCAAAGGGCGATCTCAATTAGACTTGTGCATAGGTCCACATCTTTATTCCTTGTAACATATATCCTTATAAGGGCATTTTTTGGTGATGATATTGTAAATTCCAAAGGGTGATCCTAAATTATTATAATTGTAATTCAAATTCTCTCTCTCTCTCTTTCTCTCTCTCTTTGTTGCAGAAGGGAATTCACTTTTGTAGTCTTGTGCATGATAACATTGCCAAGTGTTTGGAAACAACATGGTTACAAGTGGGTTTGGAAATGTTGCAAAGTTTGGATTTCATTTTCAAATGTTTAGAAATGTCTCCTTTTTGTGGTCTCCTATTTCTTTATTATGAAAGTATACATGCACAAATCAAGATGTTTTGTTTTATAGACATGCACAAGATGACAAAACATATAGGGAACTAAAGGTTTGTAAACTTAAAGCTTGAAACACATCAAGCATGATGCATCTATTTTAAAAAATTCACAATTTGTAAATGAATTATAGAGTCATAAATCATCCATCTTGTTTGCTTTGTTCATAATCTGAATATATGTATTATGCCTAGAAATTCACACAAGTTTTGCATTGCTAAATCCGAGCAGAGGACTTCACGAAAATCATCAGGTTATTTGGAAGCTACCCTCTTTGCTTATGGCACAATGCTGGCTCTTTGTATTACCCTCTCCTTTTGGGTTCATCGTTGTTAATATTTGATTTGTGCCTTTAACTATTCAATATGACTTTGGGTCTCATGGTAACAGTCATAAACCCTTTGCATGGATACATGGAGTACTTGAACCTTCATTGCTAGGTTTCCAATCCTTTTTGAGTAGAAGTTTGATTATTTCATTGAGATATTGCATAAACCAGGTTTGGTTGGATCATCTTGAGACCCCCACGATCATAGTCTCTAACCCAAATGCACATCATCAAGCAAATAGATGGACCTTCATTTGAATACATCTTTAGAAGGGCTTACATTATCTGTGCTCTCACTCATCATTTAGCAAGTAGATGGACCTTCATTTGAATGCATTTTAGGGTTTGCATTATCCGTGTATCTCTATAAAACATCGTCCCTCCCAACTACCTTCCTCATAGTGCCTTGGTGCACAATTTTTTGTCTACTGACTGCCTCATATTGTATCATACTACATTTGTTGGTAATCTATTCAACAAACGATTGTTAGTGCTACAGATTTTACTCAATTTTATTCAAGATTTTCAATTTTTTGTCTAGATCAAGTGAATGCCTCATATTATATCATAAATTGGATTTGTTGGTAATTATTTAACAGATAATTGTTGGTGTTACAGATTTTACCCAATATTATTCGAGATGCACACCTTTTTGTTTAGATCAAATGAATACCTCATATTTTATCATACCGTGAATTGGATTTGTTGGTAATCTATTCAATAGATAAGTGTTAGTGTTAGGATCTCATTCATTCTATCTTTGCATTCTTCTCAAATCTTATGATATTTATTTTTCTATCTAATAGTACACCATGTCTTTGAAGTCTCTAAAAGTTTCTTTGATAAAGTCCATTTAAAAATATCGACTATAGTAATTCTCAGGAATCGAAATGTAATGGTTGAAATTTGTTTCTTCTCTGAGCATATCTCCATACATTTTAATTTTTTGTCTATTTGAGATTGTGTCAAGATTTTGTAGGTGAGGTTGTATATTTTTATGTCTCAATTTCGAAAGTATCATTGGTTGATATTCTATGTAGTGTGCATGTAACTCGATTTTTATTTCCCCATCTCAATTATTCATGATAGACTCATGTAATTTAAATAAATATAACACCATTAATGTAATCTATAAATTTATCCATATGTGTTGATATTTTACCTTAGATTGGATTTGTAGTGTTACTAATAGTATTGATCACATTCTTTGATCCTTTTAGTGGATTCGTATGGAACTTATGGGTCTTAAGATTCGTGATTCTTGTGTTTTACATAAGATAACTACATTTAACTTGTGAAAATTCTCATTGAATCTGTTGATTATTATGCTCTTTTTTCATGCATCCAATAGTTATGTACATGCTTTCTCTATTCCTTATGAAATTTGTTTTCCCTTCATTTACCCACAATTTGGTTGCATTTTTTAGATAGCATATTGATTTTCCCTCTTCATGAAGATCAAATCCTTGCTTACAATTTTCTAATGGGATTAAAGGTCGGACACATTGTTCTCACTACAAAATAATTTTACTTAAAAAGGGCCCCTTTTTTAGATTGATAGAGATTTGGATAAATATATATATAAACACATACTGTCTTATTTAGAGTATATTTTGAAATGTTATGTAGCATTACAATTGTATGTAGGAAGCAGGTTTGATAGAGAACAGTGGAGTATAGTGAGCAAGGCAAGCTTCTTAAACATATTCATGGTTTAGTTTTTTGTTAGAATCAGGCCTTATGTTTTTATTTAGACAAGAAGGGGATATGTTGTTAATGTGGTATAGACATGTTACATATTTGAGTATGATTGCATAAAAGAAAAATGCCTCCTAGGATTTTGAATCCCATATGGACCTTGTATCGTTCCTCGTGAAGGATCTAGTAGTAGTATGTTTCAATAATGTGTTTTGGACAAGGTGTTCTCATGGTGTGCATATTCCATTGGTTATGTTTTGCTTGTTTTTGTTTGCTAACTATGTTGTATCTAAGTTTGTGTCATTTTTTGTGAACATTTAAATTTTGGTGTTTGTATAGATGCTTTTTGAAATCTATTAATGTTCATATTTTGCTTATTATAGCTAATTTTTATCTATGGACATTTAATGTACTATGTTTTGTCAGATTTCTATTTATAGGTGATTTATTGTCTATAGAGGTTTTTATTTCATGTTTGAAGTTTTAGTTTGAGAATTTTGTATTGTTTTGTTTTAGATGTTGTTGCTATGTTTATATTAGATGAAAATTATTTGAAACTAGATTGAGTGTTGGGAGTAAGAGAAAACTGGACACTCGGTTCAAATCGATGTAAAGAATACGCCTTTTCAAAAGAGGAACCAATCCTTTTAGCAAGCGAATGTGATTTCAATAGTGTTTAAAATCAAGGTACGAACCTATGGCTTGATGGGAAGACGTATCCTTAAGATCTAGTCTCTTCACAAGCTTCCTAATTCCACGGGTTGACAAGGTTTATCAAGTTTTTTTATGAGGATGAGCATGGCATGTTAGGATAGTGAAGAATGTTACAAGATCATGGTGATAACGTTCTTCATACATACTATAATTTGAAAGAGATGCAAGAATTAGAATTCTAGAGACTTGGAATCAACACTAAACATAATTTATGCTTGATGTTAATGCCATGATGATAAAAAAGGGAAGAGGAACATAGTCTTCAGAAAGAAATAAAGAATGGCAAGGCAATATTGAAACATCATTTGCATGGCAAAGAATATCGTAGAAACTATCCAATTTCCAATAGAAAGTGTTGCTTTAAATGATGAGATTTCAAAGCTTTAAAGAAAAATACAAATCATGAAAGATACTCTAACGGATGTGCGGTTGTGCAAAAGAAAGTTATGTCTAATGGGTGAATTGGCTAAGAAAAGGTCCCATAGGAAGCATCTAGTAAGAGCTAGTAGGACTATTTAGATCTCATATCTGTCAAACGATGAAGGTTAGATCAAGTATAAGATTTGAGTCAATGCATGTATTTGTAGAACAATTCAAAAATGCTTTCCCTCACACCATATAGCATTGAACATACTACACTACACCAAGACAAAATCAATTAAATAAGCAATCTAAATTATTGAAAGCTCCTAACTTATGCATAACATTCTATATACCAACCTTGCTCATGCATCCCCTAGCATACTACAATTCTTCCATTGTGATATGCATCCCCTCGTCTCTCTTTGATCTCTCCATTTTGTCAAGTAGCCAATCCACATGAATATCATTTGGAATTGCTCTTAGATGCTGAGGGTATGGCACACGAGATCCGTGGTATGTATGAAAGAGGGCCCTTTCTCCTTGTCTTCTTGCCTTTGCATCCTTGTATCTTGTCACCCATCTTTTCATCACATCACTATTAATCATGCAATAAAGGTTGATATTATTAAGCACATCCATGTCTATTACTTTGCTCTGTCATTTCCCTTGAGGCACAATAGAGGTCATCCTTAGCTCTTCATCATCTCTCCATAGTTGTGGGAGAGAGATATCCACATCAACAAGAAACTCAAAAATATATACAAGTGAATCTTGTATCAACCAACCCTCGACCATGCTACCTTTAGGCCTTCCATTTTGTCTCACAAAACCCTTCAAGGTCGTCATGAAGCGCTCGAGAAAGAACAACCATTGTCAATGTATAGTACCGCATATAGCAATCTCATCCACCAAATGCACTATGAGATGTAGTTGGCTTGTGAGAGTAGAACATGGAAATGTCTCCTCCACTAAACAAACCACCTCCATTGACATAACTCGAGCATTCTCAAGCATGGTGGGATCTATTTCCTTTGAGCTCACATACCTAGAAAGGAAAAAGTACACCATATTAGCAATATGAAAACCTTGCATGGAGCATTGATATGCTTCACATTTTGTATCCTGTAAAGTATCTCACAAGCTCACCCATCTTGTAAATACAATCCTTCACGTCCTTCGATGCACTACGAGAAATGCTAGTAGGTAGTATAAACTAAACACATGAGGAATGGTTGATTACTTGCTTCTAATTAACTCACAAATTTGAAAGGAAAAAGATATTATGCACATAAAATACTTACTTGGAGCATCTTGTGCCAATCATGAGATTTCAAGCCATATAATTCCTCTATAGCTCTTTTCTTGCTCTTTGTGAAGGCCCCCTTCAAAGACCTCATGCATCCAGTGGGAGTACAAATTGTAGTGATAGCTCGCTTCACCACCACCATCTCTAGCTTTGATAACCTCCACAGTGCACAAGGTAAAAAGACACGTCCATTTGGCCTCCCTTGTGGCCAAGCTTCACGCATCCTCCCTGTGGTACATAGATCCTCCCTTATACTTGCGGAATCTCGTGTCCTAACCAAATGTTCCCTAATGGGAGACGCCACATTCTTGAAGATATACATGGGATCAAGTAGGTGATTGATCTTGAGGTGGGACCAATATGGTAGTCGATAAAAGATGGAGTATCTAAACAAAAGTTGGTGTTAGCATGTAATCTTTATTTACATTCAATATACCACACAATAGTTACAAACCCTTACTGGCTCATGCCAAGTAGTCGAGGAGTCGTGGAGCTGTTCCAAATTCTCATCCAATCTCCTGCAATGAGTGGCTGTGGGGGGACTTCATTCTAAGGGGCGGCATATCTAGGACGATTAGGTGGGAGAAATCGATGGTGATTCTCATAGATGACCTTATTCAATGCATCTGCCCATGAGGCAACTAGTGAAGGACCACAAACAGGACATGCTTGCTAACCCAATGTAGTGAGACCTGAAAAATAGACGCAATTAAGAGTTCAAGGTGGGTTCATGGTGCCACATCGATTGCCTACTCATAATTAAAAGTTCAATGCTTACCTGAACACTCCCATAGCCTACGAAGTCATGCATCGTCCACATCAAGACTACTTTGTAGTTGAAGTCTCGTTGACGAGGAAGGCTTGCTCACATCATGTACCTCCATACCTCTCCAAAGTATCTCTAGCTCATCAATCAAAGGCTCCAAATAAACATCAGGATTTTTGACTTTATGTTTCCCTGGAATTAGAAGGGATAACATAACATGTCCTTTCTAAATCGCCATAGAGGGTGGAAGATTATAATTCACCAATATCACTGGCCATACACTATAAGAGGTGCTTTTGAGACCAAATGGGTTCACATCGTCCATACCCAATCCAAGTCACAAGTTCCTAGGTTCTTCCTTGAAGCTTGGCCATGTGTCTTCAATATGCCTGCATGCAGGAGTGTCTGTGGGAGTTCTCCACTTGCTGTCAGTTGATTGATGGGATGAATACCATGACATGAGCTCTACAATGAATTTGCACTTGAACATATGTTGGATGCAAGGGATTATGGAAAAATGTTGCGAACCTTACGAGGCAAATCCAAAGTTCTGAGATCTTCTCTATATCTTGCCTCTCCACAAGTAGGACACTCTCTTGCATCCTTATGTGGTTCATGAAATAGAATGCAATCATTGACACATGCATGGATATGGTTGTAATATAATCCTCCAAGAGAGGTCACATGTTGTCTTGCCATATCTCTTGTCTTGAGGTCGGCAATTTATTCTCCCTTGAAAGAATTTAACACAATAGCCTGCACATGAAGACCATAAATGAGAAAAAGCATTCGAGTAATTGACCCACTAGCATAATTCACCATGTTTGCAAAATATACTTTAAAGCTTACTTGAGTAATGCATCCAAACTTGCATTGCTCATCCATAGATGGTCTGCAAGTTTAGTAACTCAAGGGAGGCACGTAGAATAGAGAATGTGTACCCCTCAAATAGTGGAGTCGATGCTCCAGTAAAAAGATCGTCCTGCTCCATGCTATCAACCCTACCTGAGGATTGATGGACATATAAATCCTGCACCATATCATCTAACACCTCCTCCTCCACGGCCTCATGAGGTAATGGCAGAGGGCTACTATTACCATCACTCCATGCATCCATAACGGTCCCTCTTGAAGATCCCACTTCATATCGCTGACGCTTCGCCTCCTCACGGACGAGCATAGGGCAACATATGCGGGTGTGGCAGTGTATCCTGTATAAAATTAAAAAAGGATCATACATCAAACACATGAACACCCATAGGTATCTTAATCATCTTTAACTCTTTAACACTTACCATGTTTACGGTCACATCCCATTCTCCATACTTTGAGATGTGATTGAGTGTAATTCTGCGTTTACAATACATGTTTCCTCGACATCGATCACACATACATTTGATTTTTTCCTCCAATCACATTTTGCGATGGTGGATACGGAGGATTCATCCTCACTGGAGCTACTTGTTGAAGATGAAGACATCCTACAGATAAACAACCCAAAAAATGTATTCTTGCATGAGTTTTAAATATCAAAAGTCTATGTAGCATCTAAAAGCGTGTCTAACACCACATCTATACTATGGAACACATCTATAGGTGCATCTAAAACATAGTGTAGCCACGTTGATAGATGCATGTTTAGATGCACAGATTGCAAGCTGATTTTCAAACCTACTTTTAGCATGTTTGCTTTCCTTCACATACTTTTAGCATCGCGCGGCTTGCTTTCCTATTAATAGACGCAGCTCCGGGCATCCACACTTATCTCCAAGCACCCACACTCATCTGTAGGCTTACATAGTCATCCCCAAGCATACAAGAGAAGAGGGTAAACAAGGAAGAGAAGAAAGAGAAGTAGCTTTGAAGAAGGACAAGAAGCTTCCATACCTCTATCCAAGGTAAGTCTCTTAGCGGTTAGTCTTCCTTGAAAGTTGCTCTCTTTGGATTCATCCTTTGTCGTATGTAGGAAAGGGATGTTTTTGGTACTAGTGTTGTTCTTTTTGGGATTGGGTGCATGTCATTTTCAGCTTCTTTTAAAAAGTCGTCTGTCGGAGTGCATCTATAGACACGTCAAATAGCGTGTCTAATAGCACATCTAATATTTGGGAAAACAAGTAGCCGCACCTTTAGACGTGCTGTTAGATGCATCTATAGACATGCTATGATAGTTTTCTTATGGTTTGTTATGTGTTCTTCCCTTTGCCCTTCGCCTTCCCCTTCTCTTTCCCTTAAGCATTCGTGAGAGGAAATAAGGGATCTCTAAGGGATTGCATGAATGATGGAAATAAGTGATTGCATGAGGGCGGCTCCAAGAAAGAGAAAAATTAGAATGAAGCATAAGGGCGGGATAAAGAAAGAGGGCATGCATGATGGAGCATTCTTTTTTAGTCTTTTTTCTCCTCTTTGTTCCTCTCTTTTTCCCTCTCTTTTCCTCTATTTTCACCGCTCTTTCCTTCTCTTTTTTCCTCTCTTTTTCTCTCTTATCTCCTTTCTTTTTCTCTCTTTTTTCTCCTCTCTTTTCTCCTCTCTTTTTGTCTCTTTTCCTCTCTTATCTCCTCTCTTTTTCTCTCTTTTTTGTCATCTCTTTTCCTCTCTTTTCTCCTGTCTTTCCTTCTCTATTCTCCTCTCTTTTTCTTTCTTATCTCCTCTCTTTTTTCTCCTCTCTTTTCCTCTATTTTCCTATCTTTTCTCATCTCTTTCCTTCTCTCTTTCTCTCTCTTTTATCTATTACTTTTTCTCTCTTTTTCCTTCTCTCTTTTATCCTCTCTTTCCTTCTCTCTTTTAGTCTCTTTTCCTATCTTTTCTCCTCTCTTTTTCTCTCTTATCTCCTCTCTTTTTCTCTCTTTTTTCTCCTCTCTTTTCCTCTCTTTTCTCCTCTCTTTCCTTCTCTCTTTTTTTTTCTGTTATCCTCACTTTTTCTCTCTTTTTCCTTCTTTCTTTTATCCTCTCTTTTTGTCTCTTTTCCTCTCTTTTCTCCTCTCTTTTTCTCTCTTATCTCCTCTCTTTTTCCCTCTTTTTTCTCCTCTCTTTTCCTCTCTTTTCTCCTCTCTTTCCTTCTCTCTTTTTCTCTCTTTTATCCTCACTTTTTCTCTTTTCACTTTCTCCCCTTTTTCTCTCTTTTTGTCTCTTTTCCTCTCTTTTCTCCTTTAAATCTCTTTTAATCTCTTTTATCCTCTCTTTTTCTCTCTTTTCTCCTCTCTTTCCTTCTCTTTTCCCCTCTCTTTTTCTCTCTTTTTTCCTCTCTTTTCTTCTCTCTTTTTCCCCATGTGAAGCTTCAATAGACTGACATTGAGCAAGCAGATACATACTTCTGTCACTCTAATTCAAAGAATGCACGAGTCTGTAAAGGCTTGCTCAATATCAGGTTGTCACTCTATTTTTTCTTTTGCATGATGGAAATAGGGCATGCTCAATGGTAATCTTCTTCTTTTCTTTTCTTCAGTTCATCATGTGGATAGGAAGCTCTTTAGCCTCACCTGATCTTTGAGATGCCATCTTTCGAGAGTTATATAACATTTTGGGCCACCCTCCTACTCCTAAGGAGTTATACACATACATGACGGGTACTCTAAACAAACCCCAGGAGTCGGCAGTACAAAAAATTACCCCAGTGGAGTCAAGACAACCCAGCAGGCTACAAGCAAAGCCCCTTCTCCCCCCCTACGGTTAGGAGGCCCTTCTGCCTTGTAGAGCTACCGGCGTACTCCCATGTAGTTGAGAGTCACTTATTCAGCTATGAGTGGCCAGCATACTAGCTCGACATGATAGGGCATACTCTCATGCAGTTGAGAGTCACTTCTCCAGCTACGAGTGGCTAGCATACTAGCTTGACATGATGGGGCAGTAGGCATGGTCAGTAGGCATAGTAGCAGGGAGAGCAGTGGGGGATGCATGGTACAATGCTTTGGGGGGAGGTAGTGGTGGGGGCAGGGATGATTCAGATGATGCAGACATGCCATAGGGTTATGGTATGATCTTCTATGACATCACTTAGACAAGAGGCATCTTGATGGATGCACACGAGAAGGACATCATGGCCTTCATGCACTCTGTAATTGCTAACAACTATAGAGATTGCTTTATTTACTACAAAGAGTAGCCAAAAAGGTTGGCTAATGAGACCTTCGCTGTTGTTTGCTCTAGGTATCCCAATCCCCCCAATGTTCAGTTCACAAAAGTAAATGGGAAAAGTCAAAGATTGTTATGATACTTGCCAATAAAAGATATTCGCTTAAGAGAGACAGGCACTAGCTGAGATTTCCAGGAGAGAGAGAGGTCAACCACCAAGGGGCCAGCCCCACACCACTCACAAGCATGACTGGAAGAAAGCAATGAAGGCAACGAAGGCAGACCCTAGTCTGCAGCACGTGGAGGCACAAAGGAGCAATATGGAAAAGTCTCGGGGGGGTCACTCATCATATGTAACCCTATCACGTGAGTTCAACAGAAGGATTTTTTTTTATTTCTAAAATTTACAGAAATAAATATACATAAGGGACTATTTAAAATAGTTTTGGAAAAAATTTACAGATTTGTATAGAAAAGGGGTACATTTTATTAATGAAATTTTTTACAGATAAGGGACTTTAAATATAGGCCTTGAACGCACGTGATATAGAGGGTTTATACATAGTGACCCCCCTGAGGGAAAAGTGCATTTTGGAGCAGGGGGTGTTGAATCATGGGAGGCCCAATTTATAAGTATCAATCTTAAATTACATTGTGTTTATGTGGTTTATTAGGAGGTTGTTTCTATGTATTAACCCCTCCGCAAATTGTGTCATCTTGCAGCTTGATATCGTGGGCAGGTACCCTACTCCTATCGAAACAGCCTACCACCATCACCATTGCAGAGGAGATACATGGAGGCACTTCTATGATGACGGGTTGATTACTAAGGAGTAGTATATCCAAGCTACTGGAGCGCCCCCCTAGGTATTTAAAAGTAATTAAATAATGTCAATATTGTAAATAAAGATTTGATTTTCCATACATTAATACATGTTATCCCTCATTTACAGGGCCCTAGGGCTGATCAAGAGGAAGAAGATGAGGAAGAAGGGAGCGAGGATGTGGAGAACTTAGATTAGTCATAGAATTAGTGGTAGCTACTCTTTTTTGTACTTGAATCCATTGTCTTAGCTTCGTGCCTCTCTTATATATGCACTCCTCTTATTTTTGTACTTGAAGCCATAGGACATGGCTTGGCTTCATGCTATATGTATAAACAAGCACTTTTTGGGCTATGAATTAATATAGACGCTTAAATAGACGCTCTTATAAACACGTTTATAGATGCAAAAATAGACGTTTGCAGACAGACGTGTATATAGACGCGTTTATAGACGCACTAATAGACGTGCTTTATAATATTTTTTTTTAAATTTACAGAATGCTGTGTATGTTGTGTATGCTATATAGTTACAAGAATCCCATTTCCACATTGTGTAATTCAATTCTTACAGCCAACCACATTTTAATTACAATTCCAAATAAAACATTACAACTCCAAAACACAATAAAATTGAAAGCTCAAAAAGTGCTTGTATGTACATATAGCACGAAGCTAAGCCACGTCGTCATGTGGCTTCAAGTACAAAAAATAAGGAAGCTAAGCCACGTCATGTGGCTTCAAGTAAAAAAAAAAAGAGAAGTGTATATACAAGAGGCACGAAGCCAAGCCAGTGGCTTTAAGTACAAAAAGGAGTAGCTAGCACTACTTCTATGACTAGTCCTCGCTGCCTTCCACACTCCCTTCTGCGCTCCCTTTTGCGCCTGCACATAATTTTTTGCAAGCCCACATATACAAGAATTAAGTGAAATGAGGAGAATGAGACAATATGTAAAATAGTATTGCCAATATCAATTGTGGGCTACGGTTCAATCTCATCTTCAATGAGATCAACCCTTGCCAAACTATCTACTTCAAAATCCAAACAAGTGTTTAGATCTACAAATACATTCAACCCACTACTACTTGTGCCACTCATGTGCTCATCGAAATCAACATCTCCAATGGTAGGCTCGTCCTCACGGGTAATGCCGGCCTCAATATGTATATCTCCTATCTCATGATCATCCTCCTCTCTTGTATCACGGTCATCATCACATCCATGGCCATGATCATCCTCCATACGCTCCATATTAGTAAATGTACTATACATCACTTTGGAACGTGGCATAATAGGTATGACATGCCACCATCTATTATTATCCACCATTGGTTGATAGACAACCTAATTCAAACACAAATACAATCATGTTACTTTTCTTGCATCAAATATTTAAAAGCGAGTATTTTTATGTGTGTGCACAGTACCTGTTCACATTGTTGCGGTAGTACTAGTGTGTCCTTCCTACTTTGCCAAAACTTTGTGGAGTCAATAGTTACAAAGCCACTTGCATGGTGTTTGATTGTTGCAATAGGGCCTCTTTCCACCACGTCCTTAAACCACTTTACATCCAAAACATACACAAAGAAGCGTCGAAAGTCAAGCATAATGATATCTTGGATTATGCCACAATAATCATCCATGGCTCCATTGGCTCCCTCAAAGCTAGCAATGACGCTGCAATCTTGTGTGTTTCTCTTATCATCAATCCATTGTGTTCAAAAATGCTTGCCCTCACACCATATAGCATTGAACATAGTGCACTACACCAAGAAAAAATCAATTAAATAAGCAATCTTAATTATAAAAAGCTCCTAACTTATGCATAACATTCTATATACCCACCTTGCTCATGCATCCCCTAGCATACTCCCATTCTTCCATTGTGATATGCATCCCCTCGTCTTTCTCTGCTTTCTCCATTTCATCAAGTAGCCAATCCACATGAATATCCTTTGGAAGTGCTCTTAGATGCTGAGGGTATGGCATACGAGATCCGTGGTGTGTACGAAAGAGGGCCCTTTCTTCTTGTCTTCTTGCCTTTGCATCCTCGTATCTTGTCACCCATCTTTTCATCACATCACTATTAAGCACACAAAAGAGGTTGATACTATTACGCAACTCGGTGTCTATTACTTTGTTGCGTCCTTTTCCTTGAGGCACAATAGAGGTCATCCTTAGGTCTTCATCATCTCTCCATAGTCGTGGGAGAGAGCTATCCACATCAACAAGAAACTCAGAAATATATACAAGTGACTCTTGTACCAACCAACCCTCGGCCATGCTACCTTCGGGTCTTGCATTTTGTCTCACAAAGCCCTTCAACGTCTTTATGAAGCGCTCAAGAAAGAACAACCATCGTGCATGTATAGTACCGCATATAGCAATCTCATCCACCAAATGTACTATGAGATGTAGTTGGCTTGTGAGAATAGAACGTGGAAATGTCTCCTCCACTAAACAAACCGCCTCCACTGACATAACCCGAGCATTCTCAAGCGTGGTGGGATCTATTTCCTTTGAGCTCACATACCTCACAAGCTCGCCCATCTTGTAAATACAATCTTTCACGTCCTTTGATGCACTACGTGAAATGCTGGTAGGTAGTATGAACTGAACCCGTGAGGAGGTGGTTGATTAGTTGCTTATAGCTATTCACTCACAAATTTGAAAGGAAAAAGATATTATGCATATAAAATACTTACTTGGAGCATCTTGTGCCAATCATGAGATTTCAAGCCATATAATTGCTCTACACCTCTTTTCTTGCTCTTTGTAAAGGCTCCCTTCAAACACCTCATGCATCCAGTGGGAGTACAAATTGTAGTAATAGCGCGCTTCACCGTCGCCATATCTAGCTTTGATAACATCCACGGTGCACGAGGTAAAAAAACACGCCCATTTGGTCTCTCTTGAGGCCAAGCTTCACGCATCCTCCCTGTGGTACGTAGATCCTTCCTTATGCCTGCCGAATCTCGTGTCCCATTCAAATGCTCCCAAATGGTAGATGCCACATTCTTGAAGATATGCATGGGATCGAGCAGGTGATTGATCTTGAGGTGGGACCAATATGGTAAACGATAAAAGATGGAGTATCTAAACAAAATAAAGTGTTAGCATGCAATCTTCACTTTCAATCAATATAGACAATCTTTACTTCCAGCCAATAGTTACAAATCCTTACCGGCTCATGCCAAGTGGTGGAGGAGTCGTGGAACCGTCCCAAATTCTCATCCAATCTCCCGCAGTGAGTGATTGTAGGAGGACTTCATTCCAAGGGGCAACATATCTAGGATGATCAGGTGGGAGAAATCGATGGTGATTCTCATAGATGACCTTATTCAATGCGTCTGCCCGTGAGGCAACTAGCGAAGGACCACAAATAGGACATGCATGGTAACCCGATGTAGTGAGACCTGAAACAATAGATGCAATTAAGAGTGGAAGGTGGGTTTAGGGTGCCACGTCCTTTGCCTATTCATAATTAAAAAATGCAATGCTTACCTGAACACTCGCCATAGCCTGGGAAGTCATGCATCGTCCACATCAAGACTGCTTTGCAGTTGAAGTCTCGTAACGAGGGAGGCCTGCTCACATCATGCACCTCGATACCTCTCCAAAGTATCTCTAGCTCATCAATCAAAGGCTCCAAATAAACATCAGGGTTTTTGACTTTATGTTTCCCTGGAATTAGAAGGGACAGCATGACATGTCCTTTCTTAATAGCCATAGAGGGTGGAAGATTGTAATTCACCAATACCACTGGCCATACACTATAAGACGTGCTTTTGAGACCAAATGGGTTCACACCGTCCATACCCAATCGAAGTCTCAAGCTCCTAGGTTCTTCCTTGAAGCTTGGCCATGTGTCTTCAATATGCTTCCACGCAGGAGAGTCTGCGGGAGTTCTCCACTTGCCATCGGTTGATCGATGGGAGGAATGCCATGACATGAGGTCTGCAATAGATTTGCACTTGAACATATGTTGGATGCGAGGGATTATGGAAAAATGTCACAATACCTTACGAGGCACGTCCAAGGTTTTGAGATCTGCTCTATATCTTGGCTCTCCACAAGTAGGGCACTCTCTTGCATCCTTATGTAGTCCATGAAACAAAACGCAATCGTTGACACATGCATGGATGCGCTTGTAATCTAATCCTCCAAGAGAGGTCACATGTTGCCTTGCCATATCTCTTGAGGTCGGTAATTTATTCTCCCTTGGAAGCATTTTACACAATAGCCTGCACGTGAAGACCATAAATGAGGAAAAGCATTCGAGTAATTGACCCACTAGCATAATTCACCATGTTTGCAAAATCGACTTTAAAGCTTACTTGAGTAATGCATTCAAACTTGCACTGCTCCAGATGGTTTGCAAGTTTAGTAACTCAAGGGAGGCACGTAGAACAGAGAATGTGCACCCCTCAAACAGTGGAGTCGATGCTACGGTAAAAAGATCATCCTGCTCCATGCTATTATCCCTCCCTTGATGGACATATAAATCCCGCACCATATCATCAAACACCTCCTCCTCCACGGCTTCATGAGGTAATGGCGGAGGGCTACTATCACCATCACTCCATGCATCCGTAACGGTCCCTCCTGAAGATCCCACCTCATATCGCCGACGCTTCGCCTCCTCACGATGGGCATAGGGTAACATGTGCGGGTGTGGCACTGCATCCTGTATCAAATTAAAACGGGATCATAACTCAAACATATGAACACCCATAGGTATCTCAATCAACCTTAACTTACAAACCCTTACCCTGTTTACGGTCACATCCCATTCTCCATACTTTGAGATATGATTGAGCGTAATCCTGCGTGCACGATACATGTTTCCTCGACATCGATCACACATACATTTGATTTTTTGCTCCAACCACATTTCGCGATGGTGGATACGGAGGGATTCATCCTCACTGGAGCTGCTTGTTGAAGATGGAGACATCCTACAAACAAACAACCCACCAAATTTGCTCTTCTTCAAATGCTTAACTTAAACTCTGTGCCGCGTCTATAGTCACGTCTAACCTCGCGTCTAACTGCACGTCTAAACGTGTGTCTACTCTGTGTATTTAAACGCGCTTGTAGACGCGCTAATAGACGCGACTATAGACGCATCTACTCTGTGTATTCAGATGCGACTATAGACACGCTAATAGACGCGACTATAGACGCGGCTTTTAAACCTGCTTTTCGGCGTGCCACTCGCTTTGCTTTTCTTTTCATTACTTAAACTTCGTGAGCGGCTTTCTTCCTTCTTTATTAGCAGTTCTATAGATTCGAAGCTTAAGAGAGAGCCTCCCATACATAGTTCCAAGCTTTCACTCAAGAGAAAGGGACCGTACCTACACTTGCTTCCAAGCCTAAAGAAGAGGAGTACAAACAAGGAGAAGAAACAAGTTTGGAAAAGAAAGATCCTTCCGTACCTTTTTCCAAGTAAGTCCTTTTGAAGTTGTTCTTGCTTGCTCTTTCCAGTTTTGTACTTTCTCACATCCACGAAACGCAGGATCTAGGTATGAGCGACACGTTCTTTTGTCGGGCGAAACGTCCTTTTCGACTTTTTAGTATTCTCGCCTATCGGAGCGCGTGTATAGGTGCGTCTGAGGGCACATCTAAACGCGCGTCTATAGGCGCATCTATCTACGCGTCTCGCTTGTTACAGACACACACAGACACGTATGTAGACGCTCACACAGACGCCCTATTAAACGGAGTTTTAAATGCACTGTTAAACGCGCTTTTAAATGCGCTGTTAGATGGATGTTTAGACGGACTGTTAGATGCACTTGTAAACGCTCTGTTAGATGGATTGTTGGACGGACTGTTAGATGTGCTTTTACTTGAATTATTAAATGCTCTGTTAGATGCGTCTATAAACACGCAGATCAGATGGGTCTATAGACGTGCTCTGACAGAGCCTCTTTTTTTTTCCCCTTTCTTCTCAGCTCCCAAAGTAATAGATTTGTTTCCTATTTTCCAGTTCAACATGTGGCCAGGAAGTGCTTCTAGCTCACCTGATCTGTGGGAATCGATTTGGAAGGATTTATATAATCGTTTAGGGCACCCTCCTAGTCCTGTGGAGTTATACGGGTACATGATGGGTACCCTTAACACTCCCCAGGAGTCGGCACTACAGCCTCCGAGCTACCCCACACCGCCTGAGATCACCCCAGCGGAGTCCGCACAGCCGTCTTATGCCCCTTCCCTCGTACCATCTTATGCCCCTTCCCCCATGCCATCTTATGTCCCTTCTGCCATCCCGTCTTATGCCCCTTCCCCCATGCCGTCAGGAGGTTCTTCTGTCTCGACGAGCCGTCGACGTACTCCCCAGCCGTCGAGACTCGGTTCTCCAGCTACGAGTGGTCAGCGTAGTCCCGTGCAGTCCCTAGCTACGAGTGGCCAGCGTACGAGCTCGACACGACAGGGTAGTAGGCGTAGTAGTAGGGAGAGCGGTGGCGGATGCATGGCACAGTGCTTTGGGCCATGTGGCGGTGAGGAGGAGGATGATTCAGATGATTTAGACGTGCCTCTGGGTGATGGTACGATTTATTATGACATCACTCAGACAGGAGGCATCTTGATGGATGCGCGGGGGAAGGACATCATGGCCTTCATGCGCTCTGTAATTGCTAGCAATTACAGAGATTGCTTTATCCACTATAAAGACCACCCAAAGAGGTTGGCTGATGAGACCCTCGCTACTGTTCGCTCTAGGTATCCTAACCCCCCCAATCGCCAGTTCACAGATAAATGGGGGAAGTCAAAGATTGTTACGATACTTAGCAATAAAAGATCTTCCCTTAAGAGGCAGGCACTAGCAGAGCTTGCCAGGCTTGAGGCAAGTCAACCTCCAAGGGGCTCGCCCCACACCGCTCACAAGCGTGAGTGGAAGAAGGCAATGAAGTCAGCGAGGGAGGAGCCCAGTCAAACTACATATTTTCAATCTCCTTCCAATCTCCTTTTGGGCCCTCAGGACGAAGAGTTGATTAAGCACTTCCCAAGTAATACCCCCTCTCAAGGCAGCTTGAGGCATCCCTACCATTGCCAAGATCCTTTTGGCTTCCCATCGAGTTCCCATCTTAGCCAATTTGAACCACTGAGACATTTATGCAAGAGAGATCGGATTCAAGGATCTAGACATTGCATTGTTTAGAATCAATATTCCTGGGATGGAGTCATATGTGATGTGAGAGTGGTGTGGATACAGAGTTCTCCTATATGCCTTAGAATCATGCACAATTCTTAGAGAAGGATATGGATACACCTATAGCTACATCCTCACTCTCCTAGTCTGTGTACAATGACTTTCCTTGGAGATTTATATATACCTTTGTAAGACTAGAATAAGTCCAATCATACAAATTTAGTTGTTTTGTTGTTCTAAAGACAAAAAACCTACACAAAAAATAAAAGAGAAATGGAAAGAGAAGAAAAATAAGGTAAACAAAAACTTGTATGAAAAACAAGAGGAAGATATACTTTCCCAAGAGATTGGACACTTATTTCAGATCATTTCCAAGAGACTCTTGGCTCAATCTAGTGTCTGTTCTCTTTTTCATTCATATATATGCAAGTTCTTGTAGCATTTCGACATGATTAACTAATGAGACTTGGGCTCACCTTTATTATTAGTTCAAGGAGTTTCTATAGCAGGAGTCTTTTCCTAGCCACCTTAGTGGATTTAGCCATTCCTATATTGAAACCAAAGTGGATTGTCATTTTTTCTTCCTAAAGAAATTTTCAATACAAACCAATGCTAAGGGCCTTCCGAACCCCATACTTCTTGTAGAGAAGAAAACTTCCCTTCATAGTGAGGAGCACAAATTAGTTGCCACTTCAAGTTGTAACTTCACATGCTTAATATGTGGTTTCTCACTTGCATCCAAAACAACAAGCTCAAAAAGAAATAGCAAACTTGTTACATATTCTCTACCTATAAATGTAATGAAGAAACTAATGTACCATAAAGGTCTTCATGAATATATACAAGAATTTGGAATGTCAGAACTAGAGAGAAGGCCAAATGTGCAAAGTTTTAAGGCTAACAAACCAAAGAGAAGGCCAAAATAGGAGATAAAGCTCGGGGGGGTCACTCATCATATGTAACCCTATCACATGAGTTCAACAGAAGGATATTTTTTATTCCTAAAATTTACAGAAATAAATATACATAAGGGACTATTTAAAATAATTTTGGGAAAAATTTACAGATTTGTATAGAAAAGGGTTACATTTTATTAATCAAATCTTTTACAAATAAGGGATTTTAAATATAGGCCTTGAACGCACATGATATAGAGGGTTTATACATAGTGACCCCCCTGAGAGATAAAGCAAGAAAAGAAGAGAGGGCCTAACATACCACCCTTAAACAATTCCTAATCTGATAAATGGACATAATAGTGGTGAGCTATTTCATGTTAATGAATCCTACCAAGTACAATCTAGCTATCGATGTTAATGAATCCCTTTAGGTGGTTGGTTTCTCTTGGGTATAGCTAATCATAGAACTATTTTGGGGGTGCTATGGGATGAGTGCTGGTGAGTGGAATTAAAACATCGGCGATGGGCTCATAATGATGTGTAATAATCCATGTGCTTGTCCAATGTTTTTAGCAACGTGATGATTACCACAGTGGAGGGACTCAATTTTCAACTTACCTTGATATTTTCATAGCTCCTCTTTATAGTCTCTTAACTCATATCAATTGTGGCGCATGGAAGTTTTGCAATGCTCTACTTGATGCTATGTGCATGGTTCTAGATGGAGGAGATTTGACATTGCACAAGATCAGACTAGGCACATCAACCATCTCAATTTCTCACACCATTGATGTCAACCATTACAATGAATCAAAACAACCACGTCAACCATTGTAATGGATCAAATCAGTGACATCAACCAAAGGGATGGCTCAAACCAGCCATGATTAGTCACTCAAAACAACAACCTCGATCACTATGATAGCTCAAGTTATCCATGACACCTTGATGGATCAAACCAACCATATTAACAATCACACAATGGCTCAAACCAATGATGTCAACCATCACAATGGCTCAAATCAGCCATGTCAACTCACCATGGTGATCCTATTGTATGAGGCTACTGACCATGTAAGCATGCTGCATTTCACTTTGTGCCAATGTATTTCCCATGTAAGCAACACAAGCATAATACAAGGTTATTTTGAATTTTATCTCCTTAATCAGCATATAAGTAGCTACAATGTATACTCTCTATTAGATTTGTTCTTCGAGTTTGTGCTTCCTCCAATGGACTCTTCAGCACATAAGGAAACAAGCAATACATGTGAAATTCATACTAAATGGAACATCAACTCTCAAACTACATAATTTTTAATGAGGCAAACAATCTTACCACCCTGTAGCCATTTGGTTTCCCTAGTGTGCAATTCATTCTTCCCACAACTAAGCCATGAGTCCATGGATGGAATACCATCTTCTTGGATAAATCACCATTTCCTTATGGCTGTGCTTTGTATAGGAGCCTCTTGCTTTATTTTTAACCTCCATCTTTCACACATTGGTAAAGTTTCTTACAATAAACTTTCATTATAGTCTCTTGTATATTCCGTTCGGATATGATTACATGCTTCTTGGGTTCTGGAATTGGTGCCATGATTTGTCACCTCTTAATACTTACATACTTTCCTTTTGTGCCTTGTAGCTTTCTTTTCCAATTGGTGACTCATTGATTGTATTTCTCTTGCATGTTCATCTATGAAGTCAAATGTTGATTGCCTTGTGAACTATTTGATGCTTTGTAATATATTGGACATGGCATTTATTTTAAACATGTTCATTGAATTCATTACTTTTTCAAAGGAATTTCTTTGAGTATTCTATGGCATTGAATTCATTTGAGGTTCTGAGGTAATTGAATGATTAGAGCTCTATGGAAATGATGTTGATTGATCTATCTATCTCTCTATCACTCTGTGCGTCACATTAGCTACAGTGGATACACTGTGGTGAGATTGTTAGAAGCCAACCAGTCTCTAGGATTTGGTGTTAAGTAGTTGCAAGTAGCCAAGATGGATCTGGTGCTTAAGCAGGTGCTAGCACATAAGCATAGCAAGGGCCTTGAAGAGATGAAGCCCAACATGGCATAGCCTTGGCATGTGAAGCTTTGGAGAGCCTCACGACGACCCTTTGCTCTACTCTCAAAAGCCTAAAAGCTCGACTAACTAGAGTGTTCAAACTCTCATTTTTCTGAGGTTGGAGAGGCACGTGATGCTAGTCAAGTGGAGAGTGAGAATGTTATGTGCTGTACTTCGAAAGTTCTCTAATGATAGTTCTCTTTTTCTAATGTCCAGAGTCTACTAAACGATCTGAGAATGTTGGAATCATCTCGCTCAAGGATGCATGCAAATCCTCTTAGGCTCACATTGGCAAGTTTTTGGGATATCGTCTCTTGGTGCTCTACTATAATTATGACTATTGACATTCATGTAATATGCCAGTTTCTTATCCATTTGTGAGACTTATCCTCCGTGCTACTATTCTCTGCATTATCTCACTGTCCAGGGAAGGGTCCGTTCTCTCGGATTATAACTCTTTGGGGAAAGAAGCACGCCACCTCCCTGCCCACACTATGTGTGGTTATAATAGTTATATATTATATATTATAATATAAATATTTTTAATTACTTGTACATTCAATTTCTTTTGTTTTTGATCTGAATTCTTACAACAATATTTCTCTCGTTTAATGCATGTTATCGATGTGAGGGAGCAATGAAATCCAAGATGGACGCAAGATCGAATGATGACTATACCTATATTCATATGGTTGTAGTCCATGTGACAATATTGTATAAATTACTACAACGAGGATTAGTCATTGCATTGCCTTATTCATGTATTTGTTGGACTTCGACAGCTTCCAAAATATGGACATCACAAAATCTGCAATAATAAATCACCACCCCTGACATTTACAGGGAGGATCGGGTGGTAACGGACCCTGTGTCGCGTCTCATGTCCACCATTCGCTTTTATCCTTAAATTTTCGATAAAATAGTAGCTTCAATTTTGAGTTAGTAGTTACCTGCTCCACGTGCCTACCGCAAATGAAGTTAATATTTATGCTTCGGATCATGGAGAGCTCCTTGCTTTTTGGCAAGCCATTTGAAACAAGTTTGCATGCTAAGTTTTATTTTTGCGAGAAATTATGAGATTTGCATGATACGGTCGAGTAGTGTTGTATTACACAACCACGATATCTATATTACACAACACCATAGTAGTTACGGTGCACAGTGAGTTCTTCATTTCAGTCCGGGCCTGGACTTTAGAGCATGCACAGTAGCTGTAATTATTTCAGGCCAAGCAGATCAGCAATTGATTTTGATACTCTGCCATCCAAAGGCGTTACAATCTCCTAGTGTCTGAGTGCCGAAATTTGTCGCAGCATCTCCTTGGCAACCCAACGTGTTGTAGACGGAGGCCGTGTTATCTACATACTGATAGAAGTAACCAGCACGACCGTAGAGTGGAATGTCAATGCAGCCACACCCAGTATAACTCCAGGTGGCCGCATCACCATTTTGCGGTGAACAGTCCTGAGGAGCTGAGTATGTATAGAAGGTGGTGAGCACGGGAACTAAGTCGCAAAAGGCTTGCGGAAACCAAAGACTTACAAGGACAAAGCTGAGAAGCAATAAGTTCGTGTTCTTGGTAAAGGAAACCCCGCTTAAAGTGGACGCGCTGGTTGCCATTGCGCTGACGATCAAGAGCGTCTACAACAACAAAGACATGAACGTCTATGTCAATGCTTAGTAAGGAATATCTAGTAAAAAACGAAAATGCGATTGACTGCTGTATGCTGAACTTATGGCTAGCGACGGGAGTACTTTTGAGTGACCGAGAAAAGTTCGCACTGTAATCGCTTTGATGATGACAAAGGGGTGTAGCCTCTATCGTACATATATATTGAAGTCAGGGTACAAGGTGTCTGTTACAATCATCCCGTTTCACACAGCAGAATAGCCCTCACAATTACTATGGACAAGGATCCTTCATCGAGTGTATCCCTCTCGATGAATTCAATGGTGAGGGGCTAGCTGGATGTACACCGTTGACTTAAATGGAGTTCCAGCCCAGGCCTAATTCTAAAATGATACTCAGTTATCGAACGGCGCAAATCGTCATAGAGGCATTGCAAAGTGCATGAATTTCTTAGAAATCGGGACAAATGTGATAGCGAATAACAAGGCAAGGCTTTTCTAAACCTCGCTGTTCGCCACCAGATTGTCCAGACTCGACCGTATTCGCGCGTGCAGGACAAGAGTGACGGAGGTTCCAGCCGTAATAAAACATAGTAGATGCAACCGTGGGCGACAGTTTTTTTGGCCTGGCTGCAATGGAGAATTTGCAATCGAGAAACCTCCAAAAGCACTGAAGAAATCTCCAAAAGCAATGAGAAACAAATGGAGCAATCCTTTGGCAGGAGCGACCTTTGCACTCTGACCTGGCCTGTCCCGAGATCTAGTGTTGTGTAAAGAAGCTAGTGGTTGGACCAATAAATGTAATTAGCTCCATAGATTTTGTGGACTTGGGGGTTGTTTATCCAAATATGGTGAAGAGTCGATCCATGTGTCGAATCAATTGTGTCATATGGAAACTGCTCATGAATTTATGAAGTTGTGTAGTGCTTGAGTTTGAGTTCTAGTTGATGTTGAACTCACCTACAATAGTTTGTGGTTAGAGAATTACATTCAAGATAGCAATCAATGTTGCGGTGGGAGTTTGGGCGGCTTGTATATGTTGATTATAGCGAATGTGTTTGCGGAGTTGTTATCAAATATTGTGAGAAGAATTTGGCACCCTCGATCAATAATGTATTTGTTCTGCATTAGTTGAACACTGTTTTTGTAGCAAGTTGCTATTCTTGCTCTTGATATTTCTTCTATGGAAGTGAACATTGGCAACTTAATTTTTGAGGCACAAAATTGTTGCACTTAGTAGGATTTTGTCCCTTAGATTGTCTGCCTTGTGAGCCTTTAGCGATCATGGATAAACGTTTTTTTGCTATTAGTTTCGTTAAGAAGTGAAACTTTTATATTGGTGTCAAAAATTTGTATGCCTTGATAAAAATAAAGTTTTGAAAAATTTGCCAAGATTTGAAACTTTAATGAGAAAAAATTTAAAGTTTCACCGGGATTTACAAGCTTTTCTTTAAAATTCAAAAGAAAATATATAAAATTGTAATATGTTCTACAAATATTATGAAACTAAAAAAACTAGCTTGATAAACTTTCGCCAAGATTTATATTAATATATAAGTATTGCTATCTACGATAAAAACATCCTTGTTAGCGATCTTGTGTTTAGTGATTAGAGAGTGGCTCAATTATTGTGTGCCGAAGTTTAATTGCTTTGGCAGCCATTGTCATGTCCTCCTCAAGCGTTTTATCTCCTTTTGAATGTTATTGTCTGCTTTTATGTGTTTTGCTTGTAATTTTTTAACTAGGTAAAGATTGTCTAGATTTCTCACACGTGAAAGTGTTGTGTATGTAGGCCCATGGGCTTTAATGTTTGATGGGTCAAATGCTAGAGCGTCCATGGTTAGTCCTTGAAAATGGTGAATTGTTGGAGCTGTTGTTGGTTGAACTGGAAAGTGGACTTGTGTTATTGTGTTTAGTTTGTTCTTTCCCACTTGGAATTCTCTTGTGACTTGGTGTATTAGAGTCCAATTGAAGGGAACATCGTCGGTGTAAAGTGTTTTGTTTTCCAAGTGGGCTCGTTGTCCTATTTTAGGATTACCAAATAGAATCCAAATGCAAGGTGGCAACGCTTGAAGGCTTGCACCTTTGAAAATTCTATCTGAACCATTCACTAGGCCATCTGGTATGTCTATGTTTCTTGAAAAAAGCTCACCTATGATTTCTTTTTTCAAGTGCAATGTCTTATGTAAGCCCGCTGTGTTTTTTCAGTTGTCTGGAATTGCTATGTTTTTGTTGCAAGTTTTGTGTTTCTTGTCTATTGCAATAAGAACATGTTCATTGCCTTGTAGCAAGTGAAAAACCTCTTTGTTGTGAATATCTTTTGCAGTATTAGTGTAGAAGAAATGTGGAATTGGTTTCTTGTCTAAAGGTTTCCTCATGAAGCTATTGATCAAGTATGAAATATCTTCTTCTGTGTGCACCCCATTTCTTATTTTGTTTAATGCGTGAAGGTATTCAATGTTTGTTTGTCACATTGGTCTTTGCAGTTCGTATTGATAGACATTGTTTTCCTAGTAGGATGCCATTGTCGATGTTGCAGTGGAGTTGTTAGTAAAAATCCATGAGTCTTTGGTTGGGCTTGCTTGACATAAATCCCCACATAGCAGGACAATGATGCCTCCGAAAGGTTACGAGTGGTTGTGCTTGATCTATCGTAGTTGCATGTCTACTGCTACAACAAGTGTGCTGTGTCCAATCAAAGAAATTTTATCAAACACAACTAGCTCTAGGTCTTTATAGAGTAGCGATAGTTCTTGAAGCTTTTTGGCAGATAGGCTTGTGTAGTGGCTTGCCATGAGTGGTAAGTGCAAGGCCGACTCGAGTGAATTATTGTCCCACGAATGTTGAATGCTACTTTTCCTATGTAAGCTAGAAGAAGAACCTTTGGGAGTTCAAGGTTGGAAGAGTCTTTGTATGAGTAATGCCGTAATAGAGCTTGTACAATAGCAAGCAACGTGAATGTTTTCCCCATGCCTACATTTTCTATCAGGAAAATATGAAAGTGTTTCTCTCGTTCGATTCTCTTGTTCAACATTATCTCGTCTAAAAGAAAGTGTTTTTCTAGACTCACTTGCCTTAGTGTATTGTAGTAATCTTGGTTTGGCACAAGCCTATATATTACCAATGATGTATTTATGAATTGATTTGGCCTGCTTTGTTTTGGCATGTCAAGCTCGAGGTTGTATTTATCAGCATTTGCAAGGTTGCCACTTGTCTTTGTAGTTGTAGATGTAGTGGTTGTAGTTGATGAGGATGAGTGCCTTTTAGGGAAAAGCTTGTTAAATTTATTCTTTTGTATGTCTATGATTTGCTTGTTTTCTGTGCACATATCATGCCATGTTGGGGTGCCAGAGAGTTGGCTCGTTATTGTGGAAAGGAAGGAAAAGAGTGCACAACTCTCTGCAACAGTGTTTTGGGTCCTTGTGCTTGATGTAGTTATTGTATTGAATGATTTTAGGTTTCTTATGTTTCCTTGTTATGGTTCCCATGGTTGTGTAATCACTAGAAAATGTGTCCAAGAATATTGAGTGAAGGGTGTTGTCATGTTTGCAGTACTTTGTTATTATGTCATCGAAGAAGATGTCTATGATGTCTGGGTTTAATAGTCTTTCTAGTTGCAATCTACATTCGAGGAGAAGTGTTTGGTTCTCTGCAATGTGTGTGTTGATGTATTGGAATTGCCTTGATGAACTAGTGGGAGGCAAAGTCAATGAGATATGCTGCTTGTTGCGAACTTATGTGTTGTGTATTCAAAATAGCATTTCCCACTCTTCTTATGTGTTCAGTTGCAGTGGAATTCGAAGCTATGCTTTCAGTGTAGGCTGCCTTTACAACATCCGAGGTCTTCTTTTCTATTTTAGTGATGTATGGCATGCAATATGATGCTACTCTATGTGGATTTAGGATGAACTGAATATTTGTATTTGCACACGATAACCTCGACATTGTGGGATTGAAGTTGTTAGTGAAAATGTTCTTTGGGCTTCTTTTGAGAAACAAGGTTTTTTGTGAGATAGATGATTGCAAAGTTAAGATGTATTCTTCTTCTAATAGACGCACTGCATGCAATAAAGTAGCATGGTCCATCAAGAGTGTGCCTTCATCTTGGAGAGCCAACTTTACATGATTCATGTTTTTCTTCCGGTTGTTTGTTATGAAGTCCTATGGAAGGGGAGAAAATATTGGTTTTTGCATTGGAAATCTTGGGAAGCCAAATCTACAGTTTTTTTTTTTCTTGAAGCATGTTTTTTAATTCTTGTGTGCTTGGAATTCAATTTCTTCAAGTGGGAACAATGACATGTCTATAGAGATGTACCTGTCCACGAATGTTTCTATGTAGTTGTTGGTTGCAAGTCTAGGTTTAGGTGCACCATCAATCCATAGAAGCCCATGATAGTGCTGGCTACCTTTATGCTAAAATTTAGTCACAAGGAAGAAATCAGTCACTTTTCACAAAAAGCTAGCATCCAAGGTTCCTAAGAGTGTCTTTAGAGATTGGAACTCGTGGACGTAGGATTGAGCCGTTGTTATTGGGTTCGAGTGAAAAAACTCACAAATAGATGACTTAGGGTTAGCATGCCTTTCTTCTGGCTTTGTTTCGGTCAATTGTTAATGTAAGCAATCTATTAGTGGTTGCCATAGCTTTTCTGCTGCTAAAAGTGTAACAAAAAAGGTGGGTGGCCCAAGTTGGCATAGCATTGCAAATACATTGTTTTTCAATTGATACATGTAGTCTGTAGAAGTTCGAACATGAGTGAAGTCTCAATACCCTATGTTTGATTGCAATAACTTCTCTTTGTTTGTGTCCAGTAGTGTGTCTTTTACTTGCAATGTTCTCCCCTTGTTTTGAGCTTTGCGCGCATGCAGACCCAAGTGGAAGACAAAACCTGTTGCACTAGTATGTTCATTGTTTTGAAGAAAAGGTTTTTATGCATAGTGCAAAACGTCGGTCCACATTGAGGAGTTACCATCGTGCAAGTTCTTGATAAGATGTGTGTTCAGGAAGGTTGTATTGTTGTTGTTTTCCATAGAAGAGTTTTGGGAATGCTAATTCCTTACATAATTTGTCTTTGGAAATTCTAACAGGAAAATATCCTTCGAAAGGGGCAACAAAAAAAGGTTTGGTCTTCGAAGTCTGCAACTTGTTGGCTATAGCTAGTGTAGATTCCATGAACTAATGTGTCAGCCATTGGTTGTTCATCATCATCAAAATTTGGAAGATTAGGGTGTTAATGTTTGAGTTGTTTTTCTTGTGCTTGGATGACATTTATGTGCATTTCCCATAATGGATTTATGTTGACTTTTAAAATCTTGTATAATGGAGGATGCAACATTTCTTTTAGAGCAAGAATTGTCAAAGTAGGTTGAACGACGCCGCTCATGTAATTGTGCTTGTATGATAGCTTCCTTTTTATTGATACTGCAACTGCGTCTTGCTCGCTTAAAAATATAGGGAGAAGATATTGGGCCCAGTCCACCATCTGCAAACACATTCACAACACTTCCATGGAGGCCATATTGTCCATCAAATGAAAATTCCTGGATTTGTGCAAAGGGTATTTTGATAGAGATCAAGCATGCTTCAATGTTGTTTAGCAAGTGTGTGTTGCTTTGAATCTCTGACATTTTCATGTTCTTGGTTCATGAGAACAAAGGAATATTTTTGAGCTTCACTTGTTTGGAGAAAATGGAACATAATAATCTATTTGAAGTGTGAATGCTTGAGACTTTGATTCCATTTGAATCAATAAATATCGACATTGATGGTGTCGAATTGTTAATTGCATGGCAAAATTTCAATGAGCCACAAGAGACACATTGGAAACATGGAGTGTCCTTAATCCTTTCCTCATATTCTGCATGTAATGAAGGATGTTGTTTTTTTATCTTCTTGGTATGAGCACTTTGTCCTTGCATTTCAAGTTGCAGACTATGGTTTGGCCTAGTTCTTTGCCCTTGCTTGCGAGACTGACACTCATCTCTCTTGCAAGAGATGTGTGTTGTAGTCTTTCGTTATTAATTAATGTCTGTTTTGTTTTGTATTTTGTTTTGGAGTGGCACTCATCTCTCTTGTGAGAGTTGTGTGCTGTAGTCTTTTTATATTAATTAATGTTTGTATTGTATTGTATTTTAATGTCTAGATTGGCATTCATCTCTCTTGCAAGAGTTGTGTACTGCAGTTTGTTTTTGTTAATTAATATTTTTTTTGTATTGTAGTATTTTTAATGTTTGTTTTGATTCATTTCTTGCGCCCTGATCACAAAACTCACACTCAAGTCAATCCTAAAGCACTATCTCTAGGAGATCTAGTGCTAATAAGCCATTCATGTAAGCCACGATCTTCTAAATAGCATATTACCATGCCAGCTCAATCAAAGCTTTGACCACCGCCCCCTCAAGAACCAATTTGACAAAACTCTCTACAACTGCATGCCTTCCTCCAACCTAACACTTGTAAAATGCCCAAGGGAGGCACTGGAAACTAACTCGTGGGCTCTTACCCGGTCACTGGTCACCCCATATGCTTCCCCATCGAGAAATGTGTCCCTCACAGGGCTACAATGGTTTTGACCTTCGCATTTCCCACAAAGAATGAAAGCAAGGCCATAGTGATTTTGCCATGCACCTTTGGCTTTTCATCAGAAGGGTGACAATGTTAATGTAATTCTTGGCATTTTCCAAGCTCCATTGAGGAGGCTTGTTCCCAAAAAATCCTCCTCTCATCGTCCTCCTCTCAGCAAATCTCTCCCTGCTCCCATGGAAATTCCAATTTCCTTCCCCCTCGATGATAGCATCTCATGGATTCGGAATGTGCTCACTTCTTTGAATGGCTACTGCGATCACATCCAAGTATTAATAGCTCATAACCCCTCCAACTTGGACCCTCAACTCGTCCTTCACCCAACCAAATGCCAAACCCTTGCTAGGGCCTATGTTGTCACTTTTATAGATGTGTATGAGAAACTACAAAGGGAACCAACCTCACATCTTTCTCCCTTCGAATTGTCTCACAAGTTTAGTCCATATCTTTCGGCTCTCTATAGTGCAATGCTTGAAGGTGAAAAGTTCATACAAGATTGTTGCACAAGCGGAGGAGACGAGCTCCTCAAGATAGCAATTATCATGAGCACAGAGGCAATTGACATTCATCTCCATGACTTGCTTTCCTGTGTTTTTGTGGTTAACATAGCAGTTGCTAAGGCTTTGGGAGTTGCACATCACGATTATTTTTTGGCCATTCTTCCAAAGATCTGTGACGTGTTAAATGGTATCTTGGCTGAAACTGTGGATGGAGCACAAGATGGAAATGTGGTGTTGAATATTTTGGCCAAACTCAAAGTAGCACAGGAGGGAGCAACCACTAGTTCTCACCTTGTGGAGTTTCTCTTCCACAAGTTGTCAAAAAAATCTCAGGGAGATGCCTCTTACGATAATTTTCCACCATGTCTTTGGGTAGATGAAAATGTTTCGGATGATTGAGCCTCTTAGTGCAGGTGCATATGCTATTGTCTATGTGCTTGAGTGGCTGGGACAAAGATTTGAAAGTAAAGGATTCTTCAGAGTAAGCAAGGAGACCTTTGGCTCAGAGCCAGTCATCCAGCCTAGATTACAACACCCAAATCTTGTACAACTGGTTTGCTATATACAGAAACTCCTCATTGCAACCAGGTGAGTCTAGTGATGGATCTGATGCCACAAAATCTTTTTAACCTCATCAATAGAAATATTGAGGGATCCAATCCACCATTCCCCGAAGGTGCACCAATGGACCTCATGCTACAGATATCCAAAGGGATGGAGTACTTGAGCGGTATGCACATCATATGCATCGTGACCTCAAGTCTCTCAACATTTTAGTTAGCCATGATCAACATAATTTATGGGAGAGGGGGAGGGAGATGGAGGTCAAAAGTAGAGGTTAAGAATTTTAGAAATTCCTAATAAAAATTCCTTAAAAACTAAGAATAATCATAAAACTCCCACTCCACTTAATCCTACAGCATTGTCCCTAGGAGAGCTAGGAGAGCTAGTGCTAATAAAGACTACATACAATGTGAAGGAAAGTAAGCTCGAATGGAAGGATCAAATTGCATATCAAGAGACATGTACAACCTTTCAAATTATTTTGTTTGTTGGCTCTTTCCCTCCTGGAAACATTGTGTGGACCTATTGCAGATGGTTGCATTCTAACCCAAGACATGATTTTGAACCCTTGAGTCCAAACACCATTAGATTGAAGAGATACATTGGTTTAGGAGATGGGGTTCAATGCTTCACCATGTCAAAATGGAGAGGAGAAAGAGGCCCTTTAGGCTTGCAAACTTTGCAAGAGGAGAACAAATAGTTTTCACCTTGGAGGAGTAATTCGATGCATAGGAATGGTTTAGCAAGCGAGCTTTTGGCATTTTGGATAAATTTTCCCAAAAAGCAAATTTTGGGAAGTACTACCATTATCTAAAAACCCATAGAGAGAATCGTGCTAGCGTCAAGCCAATCTCATAAGAGATTCAGGGGAGTGCCATTCCTCTTATAGCACTAGTTCCATTCCTCCTATAGTAATAGGGAGAGTAGCACTTTTCTCATTCAGGAGAATGTCACTAGTACCATGAGTCCCTTGCAGTGGGCTTAAACAATGTGTATAATGGCAATGGTTCCATTCTCACAATGCAAAGCATAGATTGGAAGATGTATCATTCTCCACAACGTCCTATAAGAATGTGGGAAATGGCACTACTGCCATTCTCCTTAACCTCATAGGAGCTGTGTGTGTGTGTCCTATCATCTACCTTGTTGCAACAATTCTCAATGTACTAGTAAACCAAATATAACCATATATTATTGCCCTTAACATTGCATAAGTGAGAATAATCCATTACCATACCGTCCCTTCCGACAAAGTGTCAAAGGGGAAGTCAACTTACATACTCACATCCATGTCAATAAATTGCAAAACGTACAATGATACTCCTGACTAGTCTTCAATAGAAAGTCCAATCTTAATTATCAGTAGTTGGAGATGACGATCCACCATAGACTGCTCCTCTAAGAGTGCGAGTGAGTTTGTGCTCACTATGTAGTCTCCTTGTGGCACTTTTCAATTACTAAAGAAATACTAAAAGGAGCACCAAGGCTTTGGGGCCAGTTTGTGTCTTTGTGTTTGAGCAGGAGCACTCTAGCTCCCCCTATCTATCTATGGAGTGTTTGCTGAGTATTCTTTTGTGAAGGCTTTTTTCTAGTTAGTGTTTTACCACGGTCCTCTTGTTAGCCTTGAGGCTGGTTTCAGATACCATATAAAACAACAATTGTCTAATTTTTTCTTTTGATGCAACTAAAGTTTTCTTATGTAGGGCACTTTGGCATGTTGTCTCAGGTGAAAGAAATGACATTAGAGGAGAAAAAATAACTTTTGTTTTTTTCAACAGGAGACGATAGGGCTCGAGTTGGAGGCCCTGGTAGCCCTTTTTTTTTTTTTTTGTAATGGGGAGGATATTGCAAGTCTTTCTCAACATAAGTTGCTTCATATAAAATTTTCTCGAGTCAAATAGAGTTTAAGGTGTTCTTTTTTTGATAGGGTAAATAAAAAGTCTTATAACTTGTGTAAATAACAAGTCTTATAGCTTGTCTAGGTAGAACAAAAGGGGTTCTTTTTTCAATAGGCTAAATAACAAGTCTTATAACTTTTCTATTGTTGTCTCCATGCCAACATGGAGTTAGGTGGAATAGAATGTGTATGTAGAGTAGCGGCAAAGCTTCACTTATACTTGCATAAGGCTAGAAATAATCCCTCTTAGAAATCCAACTTACATATTCTACATGCAAGTTCTGCATACGATTCCTACATGCAACTCCTACATGCAAGTTCCATATACGATTACTAGATGCACTACAAGGCATAGGCCCTTTTCCGATGAAAATACGGATGTTTTTAATGCTTTTTTTTTTAAAAACGAGCGCAAATGTCATTATAAGCGTCGAAAAAGAACGGTCGCTATATAAGTGTCGCTATATAGTGACACTGGGAAAAATAGCGACACTAATAAACGTCGCTATATAGCAACACTGGTAAACGTCGCTATATAGCGACGATTAACAGAACTAAAAAAAAAAGCATTAGTGGGGCTAAACAGGGCCATAGCAAGCGCTGTTTTGCCCCACTACTGTTTTTTTTTTTTGTAATTACAAAAAAAAAAAATTTATTACAAAATTTCCCTTGCAAAAAGGGTGATGCAAAATCGATCAAATGAAATGATCGAGCAACAAAAGCATATACATGTCGAAGATATATAACATTGTTTGTTACAAAATTACCCTTTCGAAAAAGGTGATACAAAATCGCTCAAAGGAGCCGATATACAAAATGATATACATGGTGAAGTATATGCAAACTACTACTACTACTACTACTACTCATTCAAATTGTCATCGTCCTCCTCCTCATCCTCGTCTTGCTAGCTTGATCCTTGGTCCTCGTGAGCTGCGACTGCTCCTTGACCCTCGTCAAGTGTACCTGATCCCTGGCCCTCCTAATCGCTCGCCTTCGATGATGGGATGCTTGAGCTTTGACCCTGAGAGTGAAACCATACTAATTAAAAATTAGATTGGAACTTAAAGAATAAAACAATTTAAAAAGTGAGATTACAAGTAGGGGTAGACCTATACCATGTGAGCAGCCACCTCAGCCCAATCGACCATCACTCCCATTGCCTCCTGCTCAATAAACCACGGCTTTATTCCTATGCGAAACGCACGTCCCATCTCTACATCTGTACGAAGACGACCCATTGCAGCTTGCTGTGGATCTAATTTATGAGAGTTAGATAAAGTGCATGTAATATGTAGTAAAACAAATAGAACAATACATTAAATTAGAAGAAGTAGACTTACCACGGTTGCCTTGAATGCCAACCGTCCGCCTGCACCAAAATGTGAAGTATCTACAGTGTCCAGCTGTCTCCTCGCAGCCCTCCTCTGACCCTCGAACATTTCGGGATGGTCCATATTCTACTTCTTGAAGAACTTTCAATCAGCTTTGTCTGCCCAGCTGGGTTTAGCCATCCCCTTTGCGATGGAAGTACGTAAGGTTGATCTACGATGCTTCAAGACCAAACCCATGCACTCTCGCATATAATTCTCATTGAACTCCCAATTTGGCGGGTTAGGGTATTTTGTTTTAATGCATCGATGACCGCCTACTTCTTTTGGTCATCTTGATATCGCCAATCAGTAGCAATGCTGCTCTTGAAGTGGTGGCTCAACTGCCTCATGGTGGCCATCACTGCTTTTCCCTTTCTATCTTCTATTATCTCTCCGACAGCCATGATTTGATAGGAGAGGTCCTTGACTGGGTAAGGAGGACTCATGGTAGTGGCAGATTTAGAGCGAGTGGAAGCTATGCGAGCGCTTTTCCAGAGCGAGGAGTAGCAGTGGGAGTAGGAGAGGGCAAGGGACCTGACTGATACCGTGTCTCGGGACCACCAAGTGGAGACCTGTAGGGATGTGAGTGTGCTGACTCATCTACATCTCCCGAGTCAGCACAGCATAAGCGACCCCTCCTACTCTTCCTTCCCTTATGATAGGCATGCGCAGGTGATGACCCCTCGGTCGAAGGGGCACGAGGGAATGGCTGGGCAGTAGCTCTAGCCATCGGTGTAGGAGGGGGAATTGCTGAGGTCCTATGAGATAACGAAGAGAAGAATCTTGCTGCCTCCTCATCAGTCATCTATGCTATAAACTTGTCGGGACTCCCGACAAATCCATGGGCTACTAGCAAAGGAGTTCCCCGAGGTGTAGTTGCAGTGCTACGTCCGAGACGAGTCGAGCTAGGGGTGGTCGTAGGGGTAGGCCCCTGAGGTGTCACCTGAGAGGAATCAAATTCCTCTAGACCATAGAGATCGTGATGTCTCCTCATGCGAGGCTATCCGTACTCGTCGGACGTGCGACGTGATCCCATGTCTAATGTAGACACAAACACGAAAACAAAAAACAGAAAACAAACATAAGCATAGGCATAGGCATAGGCAAATACATATGCATATGATTGAAAGAGGGGGAAGAGAGGGAGAAAGCTTATGCTCATGCTCATGTTTATGCTTATGCTTATGCATGAGCATATGAGCATAAAAGAAAAAGAGAGAAAGCTTAAGCATAGGCAAATACATATGCTTATGAAAAGAGATCGAAAGAGGGGGAAGAGGGGAAGAAAGAGATCATAGAGCTAGCAATCACCTCTTAACCAATGTGCTTAGACAAGATTAGTCATGTGTTCTAAGGTAACCTTTACATTCTAATACTACGTTATATCATAGAGCTAGTAATCATCTCTTGTTAGTGCTAATGGATTGTATTGCTTTCGATCATATGCTTCATTCCCTTGCATTGGCTTAGTCCATTATAGTTTACATTTCATTCATATGTCTTAACAAACTCTTTATACAATATGTTACTCTTTATGGTTACATGACTCTTATCATTCTTCACCAATGTTTCACTTCCATCTATTATTCCACTTGGTGCCTTGAATTTTATTTCACATACATTGTTAGACGTGAAATTGATTCAAAGGTATCTTCCTTGAGGCTTTTAGGGTCCACGGTTTGTTCTAGTGAGTCCTAGTGTGAGTTTTAGTCTAGTGTGTCCTATGGATGCCATGTGTCACATTGGGAGTTATCCCATATGCATTGGTAAGGCATCATCCACGTGTGTGCACACAAACACACACATACATGCACATGCACGTACACATGCACGAAACACACACACACACACACACACAGAGCACACAACACACATGTGCACACACATGCACACAAAAAAGTGCAACAACATCTTTCTAATGTATTAAATATTAAATGTTTGTATTTGTCATTACAACTCTCCCAATTGTGGCACATGGTAAGTTGAATCTATGTCCTCCATAGTGAAACCCCCATACCATAGTAGCCACAGTAGATAAAGTGTGGGCCAAGGAAGATACGACTTTGCTCCCTAGGTCTGGGCAGTGTCTAGGGAGGTTAACTAGAAGAGAAAGACACGTCTCCAATATGTGGGGACCTTTTGAATGTGGTCATCCACTAGTGCTAAACTTGCGTAGATCCAATCTCTCATCTATCTCCTAAAGGGCATGGGACTCAAAATCCTGCCCACCCGGGGTCTATCCTAGAGTGATTGGACTTCAAGTTCAAACATGTTTTTTTTCCTATGGAGAAAGTAAAATCTTAACAAGGGTGCAACCATGAGAGCCCCTTGCGAGAAAAAACCCACCACCAAGATTTGTTTCTCCAAGATAAAGCAAAAAACTACAGTGCAAAAAAGGGAGGGTTGGAAAAGGAAGGAGGCTAGAATGAAAAGGAAAAAAGAGTGACCAAGGAGCCAAAATTATCCCTCTGTTCCAGAATGAGGGATTTGCTTTACATAGCCATCTTAGGGTCCAAAATTGAATTATGTCCATTTCAAAATATATTGCTCAAACTTGCAATAATAAAGCAAATACAAAATTGGCCCATGGCCATATATAATGCGATATGTGACACCTCGATCGGTACCCACGCACTAACTCCGATCCTCGCTATGGGTTCCATCACCTATACTCAAGCCGCCAATTACATTAGTTATAAACAATCGATTGAACAAATCTCCAAATCAACCGATCCCAACATAACCGTGCTCAAAGCACAATAATCAAGCACAACACCAATAACACTAGCGACATCAGTATTAACATGGAATCACCCACAATACCGATCATCTAGCATGGCAAAACACAAGCTAATTAGGCATCCCTAAATAACCACACAAAGTATCCACTAGGACTCCCACTGCGTCTAGTGCACTCCTATGGAGTACTTTGCCATAGTCACACTTAACTAAATATAATAATGTCCAAAGTAAGATATATCAAAAATATATTTTCCGTAACAAAAATCTACTCCAAATGCTAAGAGGATGACAAAATTAAAGGTTCACTAAAAAGGGGTCTTGTGAGCCCACCAGAGCTTGCAGCAAAATCTGAGAGTACAATCTTGAGATACTAAAAAATTAATCCAAAAACACTATTCCCACGTTCAAAGTGAAAACCCGAGACCCAAGGAGCTAGAAAATGTGAAAAATCTGAAGTGGTTTCAATGACTGCAACAGCAAGAGGACAGAACCACCATACTTCTATTATGCTGGGCTATGTGTTGGGTAAACCAATATTGAACCATTGTGTCCAAGAATTTGTAGAGCCAAGGTGGCTTCTTCCTTCAATGCATTCCAATTATCTTAGACCTTATTGGATTCAAGATCAACTTCATCAAAGAAGAAGAGGCTTCCAACTTTGCCTCACTAAGGAATATTAATCTAGGGATGTAGCTCAGAGTTGAATGGAGGGAGTTAAGAGTGGGCAATTTGGCTACCCTCAGATGCCTTGGATGCCTTGGCTCAAACCCCTAGGAGTTCTTGGAGTGGGGGTACCCATTCATTCCTCTAGCTTGCTCAGAGAAGGAAAGGAGGTAAAAAGAGATTGAAAAAGGAGGAAAAAGAAGAGGGGAAAAGAGATTGAAAGAGGGGAAAAAGAAGTGGGAAAAAGAAGAGAAGGAAGAGGAGAAAAGAGGAAAAGAAGAGGGAATAGGGGAAGAGAGGGGAAGAGAGGGTTCCTATGCCCATCACTATAGCTAACGCTTAAGGCACTAGCTGCAGGCCAATGCAAATAACAAAAATAACAAAAGGAAAAAAGAGAAAGCACTTTCTTACTTGGAATAGTCCCGCTTGGTGTTTTGTGGACTGGCCCTACAAAAGAGAGGAAACATACCATATTTCAAATAACTAGTTAGAGGAAGGAGGAGTTTAAAAAAGTAACTTCTCAAAGGGATTGGATTGAGGAGACAAGGAGAAAGAGGAGGAAGAGAAATACAAAAAAGACTAGAAGAGGTGAGTCTTCTTTCTTTTACAAAATCTCGTTTCTTGTCTTTAACCCTTGAAAATCAAGCATGAAAACTAGCACATAGTCTTAGCAATACAAGGAGAAACATGCTTCAACACTCACAAAACAAAATCTCACAAAAAATAAACCTACATTACTCAAAGAGACTCACCTTCTTGAAAAACTTCTTTTCACACAAGCAAAGAGGGAGAACGGTGGAGAGGGAGCACAAGTGTTAGGAGAGGGGTTGAGTAGCGATGAGGAGCAGAGAATAGAGAGGAGGAAAGCGAGGTCATCGGATATGAGGTGGGGGGAGAGAGTACTTTTCCCACAATACAGATGCGAAAGAAAGCACCGCGTCGCGGGGTTTTGGGTTTTAGCCCACACCATCGCTATATAGAGACGTTGGTCAGTCACTATATAGCGATGCTTATATTTAAAAGCGTCGCTATATAGCGACGAAACAGAGCAAATCATCGCTATATAGTGACGAAACAGAGCAAAACGTCGCTATATAGCGATGCTTCAGGACACTTATTAATTAAGTTAAAAAAGAAGCTCATAGATGCTATTTTATTACTGTTAATATATTTCCTTGCAACTTATGTTGTGATTTTAGAAGTGTGCAAATGGAAGGGATGAGTGGAAGCTCGTCAAATGATGCGCCGATTCCCGGGAGCACAAAGTGGCTTACAGAGAGGTTATATTGTCATTGCACTCATTGCACGTGAGAAGTACGACATCAACGTCGTTTTATCATGCACCACTTGCAGATGTATGGGAAGGAGCCTGAACCAGTACCCACCGTTGGTGTTGCACGAGTTGATGGATTATCGGTAAGTCAAAGCTATTTAAGTTCGTGGTTAATATTGGATACCATTATGATATGAAACCTTGAGACAAGATCTTATATTTACATGAAATCTCAATATAGGATGAGGAGGCTGATGAGGGTATGCATATACCTTCACACTTTAAGTAAGACTATAGTCTCCCGGATGATGACAAGGGTATGGTCGACATGATGGATTCTATTTTTAGGGGCACTACATCCCATGTACACATTTGTGATGCCAAAAATTGATATTTTTAATTTGGCATTGGTATTGTTTTTCTCTATGTTTGATAAGAGTTTGAGTATCAAGTGATAGCCTAGTGGCTCTCACTTATTTCTATTTTCTATGATAATGTATGGGATGGAGAGGATGAGTGAAATGGCTCATTGTAAATACCATAGGTATGAATTATAAATACCTTGGTATGGGGTGAGAGTTATTTGTGTATGGGATATTATGGAGTTTTTTAGAAAATAGGAAGAGTGAGTCATATAAAGAGGTGGGCTCATGTCCATGTGTTCCAATAATATAAGAGAGGCCACATGCCAAGTGTGTGGAAGGCATGTGGAGGAGTGTGAAGTCAAGAGGAATCCTTCTAGAACTCCTATGTGGAATAAGGAGGATGTGGACATGTGGAAAACAGAGGGTCCCTATGGGCTCCATGTGAGGAGACTCTTGACTTTCTCAATATTTTAAGAGGCTTGAGCATCTTGTGATGGGACACATGGCAAGAGTAGCCAAAAAAGTTATGGATGGTGACATACGTGCTTATGTGATTGATGGGGAAAGGAATCTATAGGCAGCAATTGTAAATGGGTGAAGGAGGGTAACAAAATCTCTATAAAAGGAGCCCTCCTCTCCCTTATTCATCAATCTCTTCCACCATTAGGCCTCATGTTGCTGTAGCTCTAGTCTCCCCAAGCCTCTTCCATGAGCCTTCTCTCCCTCTTGTAGATATTCTCTTATGTAGACTCTTGAGTCCATCTCTCTCTATGAGTAGTCTTGGAGCTTCCGCTCCCTCTTTTATATATGAAACCTCTTCTTCTCCCTTGTGTTTGTAGTGTTGGAGTGGATTCTCACTCTATTTGTAATGAAGGTCACTTCAGGTTCTCTCTCTCTTGAGTGTCTCTTCCCTTTTCTTTCTTTCAAAGCCTTAAAAGTTCTTTCTATTCGGCTGCTCACTGTGCACACATGGTCCATCTGTTTCCCGAGCCACCATGCAAACTTCTTTTCCTCTTCTAGGCAAAATCTATGAGGGTGGATCGTTGATGAAGGTGGAGTCTTGAGGGAGCATCCTGCTCGGGCGAAATTAGCATGGGTGGAGGGCAATTTTCATGACAGTTTGACTCCCTGTTAGTATTTTGCTCATAACTTTCTGCTCAATAGTCCAATTTTAATGAAATTTATATCAACGTGAAGCTCTCTTTAAGCGCATGTTTGTTGTGATTAGATCTTGAATCAGATACTGCTGGAAAAAGTTATGATTCTCTGTGTCTGACAGTCTGTTTTCATAATAGTTTTTACCCCCGTCTAGTAAACTGTCCATAACTTTTTGGTCGCTTCTCTGTTCTTATAAAACATATATCAGCACGAAGCTCTCTTTAAGGCGCATGTCTCTAGGTGATTAGAACTTGAATCAAATACTACTGCAAAATTTTATGAGTCTGTGTGTCTGATAGTCTGTTTTCATGATAGTTTTTACCCCCTTCGAGTAAACCATCCATATCTCTTCAACCGTCTGTCTGTTTTCAATGAAACTTATATCAGCGTGAAGCCCATATTAAGGGTATCTCTTTGTGTACTTGAATCTTTGATATCATGTCTCTACTGAAAGTTAGAGGCCTCTGTGTCTAATGACAGTTTGTAGAGTGTTTTGAGCCAAGTGTAAAGGTGTCTATGAAGGAGGTGCAATGTTTCCTCGGAATCTACCCATCCGACCTAATCAGCCCCTTCAAACTCCTTGATATATATCAGTTCATGTCATGTTGAGCCACAAGATCTTCTTTCAACAACGTATCGCTCTTCTCTTTGGTGCAGATCGGCTCGCTGAGATTATGGCCTCTGCTGATCCTTTCCTTCTCCCTATTCTTGATTACAACATCACTTGGGATGTTACCATCTTCATTCTCATCTGAGGGAGGAAAGTATGGTGTGGTATCTTGGCATAAAAGCTTCTTTCTAATGTCCCATTATCAATGATAAATATCTTTGTCAGTCAGTTCGAAAGCAACAGGAAGTGAAGAGGTGTGTAAAATTTATTACCCCCAACTTCATGTCACATCTTTTGGTGGAGACGCCAGGTACGTTTGGTATTGGATTCATCCCACCTTACTAAACGGTCTTGGGTGTACTTGATTGCATGTTATGCCTAGAAGAGGCACGTGTTTTGATGAGATAAAGAAGATGCCTGGAAGAACTCCGTTAGAAGAGATTGCAACCCGTTTAAGAGAACTTGAAGATTGTGAAGGTGATGCTCAAGCTATTCGCACAATCACCATGATCATATCCTTTATGTTTGCACTGTTGAATATATTGGTGAATCGACAATGCCGGCAGCAGGCACAATGATAGATTGGGGATTGTTCCATGCACTGGCAGCTTGGTGTGAAGAAAAGTTGAGTCTTTGGGTAGTTTTTGACTATAATAGTGGAGTGGTAATTCTTAATGATTTCAACTTCTTTTGCTATGCGAATGATGAAGAGTACAATATCTTGAAGCTTTTATGTGCACTTCCTATTGTGAGAAGGGTGATTCTAGAATGCATGTATACACAATGTTTTCATGGTGCTGGTTGGTCACTTATTTTTGAAGATTTTGTTGAGGATCACATTGTGGAGGGTTTTCAACAAGTGGTTATGCATAATAAGTTGGTCTTGGTATACTAAGGCTCTGTGGGATCTTGTTCGGATCTTGTTTGGGATATTATTTGGATCTTGGTGTTTTCTTTTTGTGTTTCATCATGGTGAAGATTCCAGTGTTTCGAGGGACCCAAGGGGAAGACCCGGAGTCTTATCTTTGGGATTTTGTTCGAGGATGCCAGCTTTCTGGATGGTCCATGAAGGATCGGGCGGAGATTTTGCTTGATTTTCTTGAAGGTGTAGCCTTGAGTTGGCATGAGACCTTGCTAGACTCTACCAAGGAGGACTGGGACCAAGTGGTGGCAGCAATGAAGCAGAGATTTGGGGCAATGGAGTCGCCAAATGCTTTGATGTTGCAGTTGGACCGGTTCTATCAAGGAGAGGGTGAGTTGGTCTCTGAGTTGGCAATCCAATATGAAACTTTATGGAAAAAGTATGAAAGGGCAGCTTTGCGAGCTCTGGCATCTACATCATCGGCCCCTCAAAGTCTCTCAGGGATGGAGCACTTAAAGATGAGCAAATTTGTTATGGCTTTGGAGCCTTGTCTTTGCTCAAAAGTAACAAGTAAAGATCCAACAACATACGTGGAGGCACTTCGGATTGCGACCAAGAAAGAAGCTTCTCTAAAGATCGAATCCTCTTTTGAGCATGTTCTTTGATGGATGTGCATAACACTAGGGGGAAACGGTGTATAATGTGTGATCACCCATGCAAAGCATAACTGATAGACATAATACTTTGCATGCACATCAACCTAGTTGAAATTGACTTTCTTGCAAAGTGGCTCCCCCATCCGACAAGTACTTTTTTGAATATCACACATAGGACCATGTTTTTTAATGGTTGTCCATGACACTAAGGCAAAAATGCAGTTTTATGCTTGATTGACAATGCAACGCATATCTGATGCTTTGCACACATCTCAACCTAGGTGTTATTGACTTACATGCAAAGTGGCGTGCCCATCCCATAATTACTTGGTCGAATAACACATCTAGGACTCTGTTTTTTGACGGCTGTGCATGACACTAAGCCCAAAACGGTGTTTAATGCTTGATCGACAATGGAAAGCATATCTGATGGGCACAATACTTTGCATGAGCCTCAACAATTGTGGTATTGCATTGCATGCAAAATGGTATACCCATCCGATAAGCAGTTGGTCAGATAACACACCTAAAAGCGTGTTTTTTTATGGTTGTGCATGACATTGAGGCACAAACAGAGTTTAATACATGATATACCATGCAAAGTACATCCAATGGGCACAATACCTTGGACCCGCCTCAACCTAGGTGTTATTGAGCTACATGAAAAGTGGTGTGTCCGTCAGATAAGTACTTGATCCGATAACACACCTAGGACCGTGTTTTTTTACAAATGTGCTTAACACTAAGGCAAAAACGGTATATAATGCTAAATCGAGCATGCAATGCATATCTGATCGGCACAATACTTTACTTGCACCTCAACCTAGGTGGTATTGACTTGTTTGAAAAAAGGCACACCCATCAGATAAGTACTTGGTTCGATAACACACCTAAGGGTGTGTTTTTTTACAGATGTGCATATCACTACGGGGAAAACGTTGTATAATGCATGATTGACTATGCAAAGCATATCCAATGGTCACAATACTTTTCATGCACCTCAACCTAGTTTAACTTGACTTGGGTGCAAAGTGGATCCCCCATCCGATAAGTACTTGTTTGAATAACACACCTAGGACCGTGTTTTTTTATGGTTGTGCATTACACTAAGGTAAAAAGGGTGTTTTATGCTTGATCGACAATGCGAAGCATATCCGATGGGCATAATACTTTGCACACACCTTAAACTAGGTGAAATTGACTTACATGCAAAGTGGAGCACCCATCCCATAAGTACTTGATCGAATAACATACCTAGCAGCGTGTTTTTTTACGGATGTGCATGACACTAGAGTAAAAATGGTATTTAATGCTCAATCAACCATGCAAAGGATATATGATGGGCACAATACTTTTCCTATGCCTCAACCTAGGTGATATTGAAATGTTCTCAAAGAGGCACACCCATCCGATAAGTACTTCGTCAGATAACATACCTAAGGGTGTTTTTTTGCGGATGTGCATATCACTACGGTAAAAACGGTGGATAATGCATGATCGACCATGCAAAGCATATCCGATGGTCACAATACTTTCCACGCACCTCAAACTAATTTAAACGGACTTGCGTGCAAAGTGGAGCACCCATCCCATAAGTACTTGATCGAATAACATACCTAGCAGCGTATTTTGTTACGGATGTGCATGACACTAAGGCAAAAACGGTGTTTTATGCTTGATCGACAATGCAAAGCATATCTGATGGGCATAATACTTTGCAAACACCTTAAAATAGGTGAAATTGACTTATATGCAAAGTGGAGTGCCCATCCCATAAGTACTTGATCAAATAGCATACCTAGCAGCGTGTTTTTTTACGGATGTGCATGACACTAGAGTAAAAATGGTATTTAATGCTCGATAGACCATGCAAAGGATATCCGATTGGCACAATACTTTTCCTACACCTCAACCTAGGTGGTATTGAAATGTTCTCAAAGAGGCATACCCATCCGATAAGTACTTGGTCAGATAACATACCTAAGGGCATGTTTTTTTACGAATGTGCATATCACTATCGGAAAAACGGTGGATAACGCGTGATCGACCATGCAAAGCATATCTGATGGTCACAATACTTTGCACGCACCTCAAATAGTTGAAACGGACTTGCGTGCAAAGTGGAGCCCCCATCTAAGAAGTAGTTGTTTGAATAACACACCTAGGACCGTGTTTTTTAATGGTTGTGCATTACACTAAGGCAAAAACGGTGTTTTATGCTTGATCGACAATGCAAAGCATATCTGATGGGCATAACACTCTGCACACACCTTTAACTAGGTGTATTTGACTTACATGCAAAGTGGAATTCCCATCCCATAAGTACTTGATCGGATAACATACCTAGCAGCGTATTTTTTTACAGATGTGCATGACACTAGAGCAAAAATGGTATTTAATGCTCGATCGACAATGCAAAGGATCTTCGATGGGACAATCCTTTTCCTATGCCTCAACCTAGGTTGTATTGGCATGTTCTCAAAGAGGCACACCCACTGGATAAGTACTTGGTCAGATAACACACCTAAGGGCGTGCTTTTTTACGGATGTGCATATCACTAGGGGAAAAACGGTGTATAATGTGTGATCGACCATGCAATGCATGTCCGATGGTCACAATACTTTGCACACACCTCAACCTATATGAAACAGACTTGCATGCAAATTTGAGCCCCCATCTTAGAAGTACTTGTTTGAATAACACACCTATGACCATGTTTTTTTATGGTTGTGCATGACAGTAAGGCTAAAATGGTGTTTTATGCTTGATCCACAATGCAAAGCATATCCAATGGGTATAATACTCTGCACACACCTTAAAATAGGTGGAATTGACTTACATGCAAAGTGGCATGCCCATCCCATAAGTACTTGATCGGATAACATACCTAGCAGCGTGTTTTTTTACGGATGTGCATGACACTAAGGCAAAAATGGTATTTAATGCTCAATCGACCATGCAAAGCATATCCGATGGCCACAATACTTTTCCTACGCCTCGACCTAGGTATTATTGACATGTTTTCAAATAGGCACACCCATCCGATAAGTACTTGGTTAGATAACACACCTAAGGGTGTGTTTTTTTGCGGATGTGCATATATCCATCTAGGAGCAAAAAGGAAACATATGCACACTACATCATTGTGGCCCATTGATTACTTTACCAAATGGGCTAAAGCTAAAGCAGTCAGAAAGGCATATGCCAGAAGCATACCAAGGTTCTTATACGAGAATGTGATCACCCAATTCAGATGTCTCATTGAAATTGTGTCGGATAGAGGCATGCATTTTGTCAATGAGGTTATCCAAGAACTCTCGACTATCTTTATGGTAATACATAGAAAAAGCACACCCTACTACCCCCAAGGGAATGGATAGGCCAAATCCACCAACAAAATATTATGCATTATCCTCACCAAGATAGTAGAACTAAAGCGTTTTAATTGGGCAGAGAAGCTAAATGTAGCCTTATGGGCATACCAACAAGGTCAGTATAGGGAATACACCTTTTCAATAGGTGTATAACCTTGAACCTATGGTCCCATTGGAATTTGTAATACCAAGCCTATGCATAGTAGTATAGGAATGCATGGGAGATCATGCATCAATAAAAGAAAGACTATCAATTGGAGAAGCATACAGAGACCAGATTAGTCGCCTACCATGCCATGACAACAAAAACACACAAAATAAAGGCATGGTTTGACATAAACCTTAAAGCCAAAGACATCAAGGAAGGTGACTTGGTTTTTCTATACAATGCCAAAGTCCACAAGGGCAAACTCAAATATCTAGGCCAAAGGACCTTATAGAGTTAAAAAAATGAATCCCATCGGAGCTATGCTGCTAGAAACATTGGATGGAGTCTAATTCAACACAACCATAAATGGGACCCGATTGAAGCGCTACTACATCAACATGCAAGCCATCCCCAACAATAATGAAGATTTGAAAACCCGAAGTCTTCCTTAGTTAGTACTAGATTATCTCACGAGCACTCTCACATATGTACATCTTCACACATTAGGTAGCATCAATCGATTAAAACCTAGGGCTGAGAAGTGATGCATGTTTTTCTCTCTTTTTGTTTCTACATTTCCATTTCCGCATTTCCATGTCTACATCTTTATTTTTGCATTTCCATTTTTTCATCTTTATTTTTGTGTTTTTTCATTTTCGCGTTTCCATTTCAACATTTCTACATTTGGTTCCACATTTTTGCATTTTTGCATTTCGGTTTCTGCATTTTTGCATCTCCATTTCTACATTTTTGCATTTCCTCATTTCTGCATTTCTATTTCTACATTTTCGCATTTTTGCATCTCCATTTACACATTGTCACTTTAGCATGTCCACATTTTGATTTTTGCATTTCCACATCTCCATTTCCACATTTCACTTTCTGCATTTGCGTTTTCGCATTTTCACATCTCCATTTCCACATTTTCACATCCGCGTTTGTGCATTTTTGCATTTGCGTTTCTGCATTTCTCCATTTGCATTTCCGCATTTTCTCATTTCCATTTGGGAAAGTCCATGACTACAAATCTAATGGGAGATGTGAAGCTGAATACCTTAATGTTAATACCAATGAGGACTCTCAAGGGTTTAGCAATTCTGCCATCGGCTAACTTCATACCAGGTAGGTTTGCTCGAGAGTAAGTTTTTCCCCTCTCCTACCATTCCTTGGTACAGACATTCACACCCACTCCCCCATCCACGATGGCATCAACCTTTTGGTTTTGGTAGGTTATGGGGATAGCCGCATTAGTATCATCACCTTCTAAGTATTGGCCCAGACCTTCCTCCTATAGCGAATCGACCCTGGGGCCAAAAATTTCCGTTCCTCCTATAGCTAAGTTGTGACCTTCCTCCTAAAGCTAATCGACCCTGGGGGCAGAAATTTCCGTTCATTGATGGGGATCTTGGGTAAGTTATGACCTTCCTCCTGTGGTTCTGATCAACCCTGGGGCTAGTAGGTCCTGGGTGTAGGAATTTTCCGTTCATCCAGTTTGAGAGGTCTCGCCAGAGGGTAGGATTCCCTTTTAATAAGGAGGTGATTGGCATCTTCACCTCGGTAGAGAGGAAGGTTGCCAACCTAGCACTATCGCATGGTTCCTAAGAGATCTCCCTACCTACCAATAGTAGATCCTCAAAATCGTAAATGTCTCCTTGTTCTCATAGGTTTTGTGTAATACTGGGTCCTCTTGGAACATCCGTTGCATCAAGTCTAGAGCCTCTGATTTATACGAGCTAGAACATTCCTCTTCTTCTACCCTTTCTGGCACCCTAAGTGCCTTTGCTCCTATGTGAGTGGTCTGGTGGTCTAGGTGGATGGTATCCGAACCTTTGCTAGCCTTGATCCTATGCTCAAACTTCTCCTAGCATTCTTGTACCAAGTCATGAGCCTCTATTTACTTACTATTTTTCTAGGGTTAGGTTCGAATAGGTTCCCTTATACTGAGGTGGAGATGTGATGCGTCGAGCCTGCACTGGCTTGTTTACATCTAGGTACGGAGGCACACTTGAGTCACCTTGGGAAGGGGTTCATCCAGAGGAGGTGGCAAGGGTGGCTGTCTCCTCATCAAACCGCACTTGGTCTGCTCCTTTGCCTACCCGGATGGCCTTCTTGGACCTGATTTGTGGGGGTTGAGACACCTCGGGTTTTGTGACGGGGGTGCTTTATTATTCCTTGCCTTCTTCTTCATTTCCCTGCCTATGGCTCTGGCCCGCATCCTTGTGATGACCTTCAAGTGTACTGCTGCTGCTTGAAGGGTACTGCTGCTACTTGACCTTGTTCAATACACAACAAGTTAATGCTGGTGCTCTTAGGCGTGGTGGCTGGAGTCACTGACCTTCTCATTCTAAATGTTCCACTACACAACTAGTACACAAGGGCGTAGGGCCTATCATGTATGTAACTATTGGGGTAAGATCCCTATAAGGATAGTCCTTTAGAAAATGCGTCCCCTGGCACTTAAAGCATGACACCAGAGGGTTTTCTAAGCTTTTATACAGGCACTCATTTGCCCTGTGCAAACCCTGGCAATTATAATATTGGATCAGAGTCCTTCGCATCATAGGTGTTGCATGGAACACTAGGATCTGTTGATCCTAGTGGTCACGGGAGTTGTCTCGAACACTGGGATCTGTTGATCCTCATGTAGGAGGTAGTGACTTAGGGTGCCACTTTCTTCCTCGTAAGGGTAATAGTCAGGATGATCGTGGTCTTGTTCCATTGCCTTCCAATCATTGGGCAGTTCTTCTACCAATACTTGGCTTACGGGGGTTGTTTGGGGTGAGGGAGGTTGGGGGCCTAGTATTGGTGGTAGTAAGGGAGCCTATTGTGTCCTATACTATCCCGAGTTCATAGGCTTGGGTGGGGCTGTCAGGGCTAGAGGGGGGGGTCTTGCTTGGTACATCGGTTGGGGTAGAACCCTTGGGAATCTGCATTGGACCGTGTCATGGTTTCCCCATCTGTAGTAGTGGATGTAGTAGAGGGCTTGTCTTGACCTAAGGCGGGGGCACTCATTGGAGGGATGGTTGCCATTGCATACCCCACCCCACATGTTCTCTCTTCGTGGAAACAGATGGGGGTTACTCGGTGCCTCCTTGGAGGTCCCTGACTTCCACTATTGGCCTAGCTAATTCAGTAGATTTGAGGCCACCTTGCTCATATCCAAGCCCTTAGGCTCGTTGTTCTCCTTCTTGGTAGGCTCCACACTGGAAGACCTTACCGATGGTGATACCTCTGATGGGGTCGTGGTTTTACCTTATCCATCATATTAACACTTATATGGATAGCCACCTTGCTGCAAAGTTTGAAGGAAGTAGGATTCATAACCATTATAAGTGGTCATACAGCTTCGGGTTTGCTAATCCGATGAGGAAGCGGGGCAACAATCGTTCGTCGCTCATCCGCTCATATGGTTCGCAATGGGAATTGAGGTGTTTGATCCTGGCGATGTAATCCCGAAGGGATTCCTTGTCATTCTGCTTCACCTGATACAACTGGTTAATCGGACTCCACTTGTGTCCACTAGGGGTGAACCCTACAATGAAGGCTTTCCGCAATGTCTCCCAGTTAACCTTCTCTTTCAGGTTGAGGGCCCTATTCAATTGTCCTGCCCTACCAACCAAAATGATACCAAACACATTAACCATTTCTAGATTTCCGAGAGCACCAAAGGCTTTGCATATTTTCTTGAATCACACATGGGAGACCGGATCTCCTTCCCCATGGAATTTAGTCATCAACTTGGAGATGGCTATGGGTCAAATCCTCGAGGGATTGGTGATCCCTATTGGAAATACGAGTGCATCCGGGGGTGGTGCAGCCCCCCTTCCTAGTGCATTCACCAAGATGCACATCACCTCATCAGATAGCATTGTTTGGGAAGCTAGTGGAGGCGGTGCCATTGTGGGGCTCACACGCCGTAGAGGTGGCTTGAAGCCTGGCCTTGGTTGCAGGATCCACTGAGTTGCCGGTGCTGGCATTGGGGCTGAAACACCTGCCCTCCCATACATTGGGGCAACAGCTATGAGAGTGAACTGTTGGGCTCCAAGAGGGAGTGGGTCACTAGGCATCTGCATGGAGGTTCCTTGCATAAGATGATAAGGTGGAACTTGTGGAGTTGTATAGCCGGCGTATGTCAGGGGCACATAGAAGATTAGAAGTTCATAAGAATTCCCCCCCTGGGAGTCTTGTGAATTTCCTTGGTGAGGGTCTCATCTTGCAAAGTCCCGCATCCATGGCTCTTCTTCCTCCATGTGTTCCAAGTCATGAAGGCTGTGGGCCTCGAGTCCACAAAGGCAGTATCAGTCCCTATCTGTGGCTTGGGAGTTGGTTGTTGCTGGCTCCCCCTTTCTAGGGACATACGGGTGAAAAGGTTCTCCATGTCTGCTTGAATCTGTATGGCCCAACTGTCCAAAAATGTTGGATATCATACCTTTCAACTTGGAGGTTATGGAAGGAGGAGGAGAGTTGGATGGATCCAAGCTAGTGTAGGGGGATTCGGAAGCCCTTGGACCCGCGGGGTCTTGCATTTCCTCATATAAGCTCTCTGTCTCATCAGAGCTAGAGGGGTCCTCTAGTCGAGGCTCTACCACTGAGTGAGACCTAGGAACAAAGCTTTCGGTTTAGATCAATCCCAAACTAGGGCAAAAGGCAAGCTGAGCATAGCTAGAAACACTGTCTTAGGCTCGGGTTCCTTCGACAAAATTCTTCTAGATGTCAAGTGCATGTATAAGATCTCCAAGGTGGTACACTTTGGCTCAAATTTTAATTATGTATTTTTGACTACCCCAAAGCTATCCCAACGGTCGTGGGGATAGAGCTAAGGCAACGAGCATAGGGATAGGAAGTGGCACGTCCTTCTCTTTTACTAATGCTATGGCAAGAAAGTGTGGTGAAAGGTGCTCTCGGTCTTCATATCAATGGCGGAATTATTCAATTGATCCCAAAAGAGGGCCCCAAGGATGAGTTTAAAAATTGGAGATCTTTAACAATGCTAAATTGTAGTTACAAGATTTTTGGGCATTAAAGCCTTGCTACCATAGCTTGAATGAATTGTTTAACTTTCATTGGTTGTGATGGTGCCAGGTGAGTTGGCATACTTCTCCATTGGGTTTGCTACACACTCCAAAGCATGATAAACAAAATATACAAGTTGAGGAGAACAACATTTGATAGTACCTTCTTCATATCAATGGCGGAATTATTAAATTGATCCCAAAAGAGGGCCCCAAGGATGAGTTTAAAAATTGGAGATCTTTAACAATGCTAAATTGTAGTTACAAGATTTTTGGGCATTGAAGCCTTGCTACCATAGCTTGAATGAATTGTTTAACTTTCATTGGTTGTGATGGTGCCAGGTGAGTTGGCATACTTCTCCATTGGGTTTGCTACACACTCCAAAGCATGATAAACAAAATATACAAGTTGAGGAGAACAACATTTGATAGTACCGTCGAGCCCAATATCTTCTCCCTATATTTTTAAGCGAGCAAGACACTAATCATTCCATGGATATTGTGGGCTACAAACAGGAAAACAAAGCAGAAGCTCTGCAATACAATTTCATTTCCATAGTCCCTTCTACGATTGTAGAAGCCCATTATTCCATAGATGTTTGCGGTCTCCACGCTCAACACAAACTTACACTGTGCCCGATTTAGAGAAGTTCATAATAGAGCATCACGTTAGAGACCAAGTTAAGTTCACGTCAAAGGTTTGAACCCGACGCATCTATCCTAATGGATGCCAAGCTTTCGTTATCTATATCTTCGAGCTATGGCTTAGTAGGCTCAGTGGACTCCTCGTATTTTATCACTCCAGGGACCTCTCGAAATGTTTTGGTGCAAGCCTGATAAACAAATACTTGAGCTAGTTGATCGAAAGGGGATACTGTGGTAGCACTCCATCTTTAATCGATAGTGGAGAACCATCTATAATTTAGGAGTTTGAAGGCCAGCCAAGATGCACATCAATGGGATGCTAGTCCTTGCTTGTCAAATGCTAAAATGCTTGCAAGCTTAGTGTGCATGGGATTTTCCTCAAAGCATGAGGAAGGGGCAAGTCTTGCTAGGAATTTTGAATTGGATTGTGTTTCCGATAACAAAGCTGAAAGCTTTATAGTCATAGAGTCATAGGGGGAGAGCGGCGTTGTTGCGTAACAAATTGATCATCATAATTTTTCAAAACTCAACTGGAAGTGACATAATGTCATGAAGAAGGTTGTGGGCTAGGTTTGACGAAAAGAGAAACACATTGACACAGCCCTTGGGTACCAGGGTAAGCCATGAATGGAAATGTGCTTCAAACTCTTGCATACTTGACTGGTGATATTATTAGCGTGACGGTGAGACAAGATTCCACTTCAGCTGGGGGGGGCCTATGTTGACACTGTTCTTCAACTCAACGTGCCTTTCATTCACTTCTACGAAGCAAACATCATGTTAGCTCGTGGGAAACTGAAAACAACAAAGCCAAGCCGGAGTTTCAGCATCAACAACTTAGAATTTAATTTGTTATTGCATTCCAATCCAATACATAATTTTGTACTTTGTTCACACATTCTAGTATCAGTTTTCTTTTGAGTTGCAATTACTTCGAACATGTTAGCACCGCTCCACTTCTCTATAACTTTGCCTTGCAATACAACATTTGGAGTAAATTCAAAAGAGAATGGCCATGTCATGTTTGAAAATATTGTGGCCACAACAATGGTAGAAAAAACTCCATGGCAAATCTTGAGTGTTAGATCAAGCAATTCCCCTTTGGATATAAACAATTTCCAAAGCATGCTCACAAAGTCTTCCTCCTCTTATGCAATCATTATTGACGTATTACACCATTTCCATAATATTTTTGGGAGCTCTTTCACTTTGATACGCTATAATGGTTCCACAATAACAAAGAAGGCCTCCATAGGCTAAATTGGGCAAGCAAAAAGATACACTCTATTTGAAGATGAGTCCACACCAACTTGGTCGATTTCTCCTTTGATTGGAGTGAACAGCAATTGTACATATTGCAAATGGGTGGAAGGAGATATAAGGTTGCTAAATGAGTTTGTGTTAACACATTTCAATTTACATGCCAAAATTATTGCTAGTCTTCACCAAGCACTTCAACTAGAGAACAAGTCAACACTCCAAAGCACAAATCTAAGCAAAATTTAAAAGTTGAGGAGAACAACATTTGACAATAGCCATGTTGCATATCCAGTAAATTCAATGGTCCAAACCTCATCAAGTTTATGATCTATGCCAAACCATAGTCCACAACTTGAAATGCAAGGACAAAGTGCTCATACCAAGAAGAGAAAAAGAGAACATCCTTCATTACATGCAGAATATGAAGAAAGGATTAAGGACAAACCATGTTTTCCATGTGTCTCTTGTGGCTTATTGAAATTTTGCCGTGCAATTAATAATTTGACACCAAACATAAGATCACTACAAGGCAGACATTCTAGGGGACAAAAGCCTACTAAGTGCAACAATTATGTGCCTTCAAGAGCTTCACAAGAACAACTCCTCAAAAATTGAGTTGCCAATGTTCACTGAATCCATAGAAGAAATATTAGGACCAGGAAAAGAAACTTGCTATAAAAACTATGTTCAACTAATGCACAACAAATACATTATCAGTCGGGGGTGCCGAATTCTTCTCGCAATATTTGATAACAACTTCGTAAACACATTTGCTATAATCAACATATACAAGCCGCCCCAAACTCCCACCACAACACTGATTGCTATGTTGAATGTAATTCTCCAAGGCTTGAAGTGCAGCACAACCACAACTATTGTAGGTGAGTTCAACATCAACTAGAACTCCTCAAACTCAAGCACTACACAACTTCATAAATTCATGAGGAGTTTCCATATGACACAATTGATTCGAGTGCCAACTCTACTACACAGGATCGACTCTTGACCATATTTGGATAAAAAACCCCAAAGTCCACAAAATCTATGGAGCTAATTACATTTATTGGTCCCCTCTTTACACAACACTAGATCTCCAAATAGGGCAGGCCTTTTGAATGAAATTCACCTTGTTATAAAAGCTTCACTTGCAAAATTCACCTAGGGTCACAGTGCAAAGGTCGCTACTGCCAAAGGATTGCTCCATTTGTTTCTCATTGCTTTTGGAGGTTTCTCAGTGCTTTTGCAGTGGTCACTACCACCAATTCTCGATTGCAAATTCTCCATTGCAGCCACGCCAAAAAATCTGTGGCCCACACATACATCTACTATTTTTTATCACAGGGTCGATGCAGTGTCAGACAAATACGCGCGGTCGGACCCTCCGTCACTCTTGTCCTGCACGCGCGAATTCGGTCGAGTCTGGACAATCTGGTGGTGAACAGCGAGGTTCAAAAAAGCCTTGCCTTGTTATTCGCCATCACATTTGTCCTGATTTCTAAGAAATTCATGCACTTTGATATCTTGCCTCTCCACAAGTAGGACACTCTCTTGCATCCTTATGTGGTTCATGAAATATAATGCAATCATTGACACATGCATGGATATGCTTGTAATCTAATCCTCCAAGAGAGGTCACATGTTGTCTTGCCATATCTCTTGAGGTCGGTAATTTATTCTCCCTTGAAAGAATTTTACACAATAGCCTGCACATGAAGACCATAAATGAGAAAAAGCATTCGAGTAATTGACCCACTAGCATAATTCACCATGTTTGCAAAATATACTTTAAAGTTTACTTGAGTAATGCATCCAAACTTGCATTGCTCCATCCATAGATGGTCTGCAAGTTTAGTAACTCAAGGGAGGCACGTAGAATAGAGAATGTGTACCCCTCAAAAAGTGAAGTCGATGCTCCAGTAAAAAGATCATCTTGCTCCATGCTATCAACCCTACCTGAGGATTGATGGACATATAAATCCTGCACCATATCATCTAACACCTCCTCCTCCATGGCCTCATGAGGTAATGGGAGAGGGCTACTATTACCATCACTCCATCCATCCATAACGGTCCCTCTTGAAGATCCCACTTCATATCGTTGACGCTTCGCCTCCTCACGGACGAGCATAGGGCAACATATGTGGGTGTGGCACTATATCCTGTATAAAATTAAAAAAGGATCATATATCAAACACATGAACACCCACAGGTATCTTAATCATCCTTAACTCTTTAACACTTACCATGTTTACGGTCACATCCCATTCTCCATACTTTGAGATGTGATTGAGTGTAATTTTGCATGCACAATACATGTTTCCTCGACATCGATCACACATACATTTGATTTTTTCCTCCAACCACATTTCACGATGGTGGATACAGAGGATTCATCCTCACTAAAGCTACTTGTTGAAGATGAAGACATCCTACAGATAAACAACCCAAAAAATGTATTCTTGCATGAGTTTTAAATATCAAAAGTCTATGTAGCGTCTAAAAACGTGTCTAACACCATGTCTGTACTATGGAACGCGTCTATAGGTGCATCTAAAACATAGTGTAGCCGCATTGATAGATGCATGTTTAGATGCATAGATTGCAAGCTGATTTTCAAACCTACTTTTAGCATGTTTGCTTTCCTTCACATACTTTTAGCGTCGTGCGGCTTGCTTTCCTATTAATAGACACAGCTCCGGGCATCCACACTTATCTCCAAGCACCCACACTCATCTGTAGGCTTACATAGTCATCCCCAAGCATACAAGAGAAGAGGGTAAACAAGGAAGAGAAGAAAGAGAAGTAGCTTTGAAGAAGGAAAAGAAGCTTCCATACCTCTATCCAAGGTAAGTCTCTTAGCGGTTGGTCTTCTTTGGAAGTTGCTCTCTTTGGATTCGTCCTTTGTCGTATGTAGGGAAGGGATGTTTTTGGTACTAGTGTTGTTCTTTTTGGGATCGGGTGCATGTCAATTTCAGCTTCTTTTAAAAAGTCGTCTGTCGGAGTGCATCTATAGACACGTTAAATAGCGCATCTAATATTTGGGAAAACAAGTAGCCGCACCTTTAGACGTGCTGTTAGATGCATCTATAGACACGCTACGATAGTTTTCTTATGGTTTGTTATGTGTTCTTCCCTTTGCCCTTCGCCTTTCCCTTCTCTTTCCCTTAAGCATTCGTGAGAGGAAATAAGGGATTGCATGAATGATGGAAATAAGTGATTGCATGAGGGCGGCTCCAAGAAAGAGGAAAATTAGAATGAAGCATAAGGGCGGCATAAAGAAAGAGGGCATGCATGATGGAGCATTCTTTTTTAGTCTTTTTTCTCCTCTTTGTTCCTCTCTTTTTCCCTCTCTTTTCCTCTATTTTCACCTCTCTTTCCTTCTCTTTTTTCCTCTCTTTTTCTCTCTTATCTCCTTTATTTTTCTCTCTTTTTTCTCCTCAATAATTCCGCCATTGATATGAAGACAGTACTATCAAATGTTGTTCTCCTCAACTTGTATATTTTGTTTATCATGCTTTGGAGTGTGTAGCAAACCCAATGGAGAAGTATGCCAACTCATCTGGCACCATCACAACCAATGAAAGTTAAACAATTCATTCAAGCTATGGTAGCAAGGCTTCAATGCCCAAAAATCTTGTAACTACAATTTAGCATTATTAAAGATCTCCAATTTTTAAACTCATCCTTGGGGCCCTCTTTTGGGATCAATTTAATAATTCCTTCATTCTCCTCTCTTTCCTTCTCTTTTCTCCTCTCTTTTTCTTTCTTATCTCCTCTCTTTTTTCTCCTCTCTTTTCCTCTATTTTCCTATCTTTTCTCATCTCTTTCCTTCTCTCTTTTTCTCTCTTTTATCTATTACTTTTTCTCTCTTTTTCCTTCTCTCTTTTATCCTCTCTTTCCTTCTCTCTTTTAGTCTCTTTTCCTCTCTTTTCTCCTCTCTTTTTCTCTCTTATCTCCTCTCTTTTTCTCTCTTTTTTCTCCTCTCTTTTCCTCTCTTTTCCTCTCTTTTCTCCTCTCTTTCCTTCTCTCTTTTTCTTTCTTTTATCCTCACTTTTTCTCTCTTTTTCCTTCTTTCTTTTATCCTCTCTTTTCGTCTCTTTTCGTCTCTTTTCTTCTCTCTTTTTCTCTCTTATCTCCTCTCTTTTTCCCTCTTTTTTCTCCTCTCTTTTCCTCTCTTTTCTCCTCTCTTTCCTTCTCTCTTTTTCTCTCTTTTATCTCACTTTTTCTCTTTCCACTTTCTCCCCTTTTTCTCTCTTTTTGTCGCTTTTCCTCTCTTTTCTCCTTTAAATCTCTTTTAATCTCTTTTATCCTCTCTTTTTCTCTCTTTTCTCCTCTCTTTCCTTCTCTTTTCCCCTCTCTTTTTCTCTCTTTTTTCCTCTCTTTTCTTCTCTCTTTTTCCCCATGTGAAGCTTCAATAGCCTGACATTGAGCAAGCAGATACAGACTTCTATCACTCTAATTCAAAGAACGCAGGAGTCTGTAAAGGCTTGCTCAATATTAAGTTGTCCCTCTATTTTTTCTTTTGCATGATGGAAATAGGGCATGCTCAATGGCAATCTTCTTCTTTTCTTTTCTTCAGTTCATCATGTGGATAGGAAGCTCTTTAGCCTCACCTGATCTTCGAGATGCCATCTTTCGAGAGTTATATAACATTTTGGGCCACCCTCCTACTCATAAGGAGTTATACACATACATGACGGGTACTCTAAACACCCCCCAGGAGTCGGCAGTACAAAAAATTACCCCAGTGGAGTCAAGACAACCCAGCAGGCTACAAAGCAGAGCCCCTTCTCCCCCCCTACGGTTGGGAGGCCCTTCTGCCTCGTAGAGCTGCCGGCGTACTCCCATGTAGTCGAGAGTCGCTTCTCCAGCTACGAGTGGCCAACATACTAGCTCAACATGATAGGGCATACTCTCATGCAGTTGAGAGTCTCTTCTCCAGCTACGAGTGGCTAGCATACTAGCTTGACATGATGGGGTAGTAGGCGTGGGCAGTAGGTGTAGTAGCAGGGAGAGCAGTGGGGGATGCATGGTACAATGCTTTGGGGGGAGGTAGTGGTGGGGGCGGGGATGATTCAGATGATGCAGACATGCCATAGGGTTAAGGTATGATCTTCTATGACATCACTTAGACAGGAGGCATCTTGATGGATGCACAGGAGAAGGACATCATGGCCTTCATGCACTCTGTAATCACTAACAACTACAGAGATTGCTTTATTCACTACAAAGAGTAGCCAAAAAGGTTGGCTAATGAGACCTTCACTGTTGTTTGATCTAGGTATCCTAATCCCCCCAATGTTCAGTTCACAAAAGTAAATGGGCAAAGTCAAAGATTGTTTTGATACTTGCCAATAAAAGATATTCGCTTAAGAGAGACAGGCACTAGCTGAGATTTCCAGGAGAGAGAGAGGTCAACCACCAAGGGGCCAGCCCCACACCACTCACAAGCATGAGTGGAAGAAAGCAATAAAGGCAGCGAAGGTAGACCCTAGTCTATAGCACGTGGAGGCACAAAGGAGCAATATGGAAAACTGCATTTTGGAGCAGGGGGTGTTGAATCATGGGAGGCCCAATTTATAAGTATCAATCTCAAATTACATTGTGTTTATGTGGTTTATTAGGAGGTTGTTTCTTTGTATTAACCCCTCTGCAAATTGTGTCATCTTGTAGCTTGATATCGTGGGAAGGTACCCTACTCCTATCGAAATAGCCTACCACTGTCACCATTGCAGAGGAGATACATGGAGGCACTTCTATGATGATGGGTTGATTACTAAGGAGTAGTATATCCAAGCTACTGGAGCGCCCCCCTAGGTATTTAAAAGTAATTAAATAATGTCAATATTGTAAATAAAGATTTGATTTTCCATACATTAATACATGTTATCCCTCGTTTACAGGGCCCTAGGGCTGATCAAGAGGAAGAAGATGAGGAAGAAGGGAGCGAGGACGTGGAGAACTTAGATTAGTCATAGAATTAGTGCTAGCTACTCTTTTTTGTACTTGAAGCCATTGGCTTAGCTTCGTGCCTCTCTTATATATGCACTCCTCTTATTTTTGTACTTGAAGCCATAGGACATGGCTTGGCTTCATGCTATATGTATATACAAGCACTTTTTGGGCTATGAATTAATATACACTCCTTTTATTTTTTTGGCTTTCAAATTCCTTGTGCAACGTTCTATCAATGAATGCCTTGTGAACTAAACGTTTTGGAGTTGTAATGTTTTATTTGAAATTGTAATCGTCAGCTATAGACGTGCTTGGAATCGTGCTAATTAAAATGCGGTTGGCTGTAAGAATCAAATTGCATAATATGGAAATGGGATTCTTGTAACCACATAGCATACAAAAAATACACAACATTCTATTCAACCACACAAAATTTTGCTTTTAAAAAAAAAAAGATTCTGTAGAGCATCTATACGCGCATCTATGTACGCGTCTTTTTATTCTTTTAAAATTTCTATAGAGTGTTTAAAGTCTGTCTATAGTCACATATGTCTCTTATATAGATGCACTGATAGATGCGGGTCTATAGACATGCATATAGATGCACAAATAGACATGCTTGTAAGTTTTTTTTTCAAGTAAGGAAATGCATCTGTGTGCGTGTCTGTGGGTGCTTTGTGTTGTTATGTTTGATCCCCCTTTTTTGATGATAGCCAATTCACTACCTTTAATGCTATTGCATTCTGTTTGGGTTTCAATCCACGTTGGGAGGAAGAGTGCTTATTAGCACAAATTGGCTTTCAGTTGCCCCTCTTGTAAGGTTGATCATTTTCAATCTCCCTCCAATCTCCTTTTGGGTCCTCAGGATGAAGAGTTGATTAAGCACTTCCCAAGTAATACCCCCTCTCAAGGCAGCTTGAGGCATCCCTGCCATTGCCAAGATCCTTTTGGCTTCCCATCGAGTTCCCATCTTAGCCAATTTGAACCACTGAGACATTTATGCAAGAGAGATCAGATTCAAGGATCTAGACGTTGCATTGTTTAGAATCAATATTCCTGGGATGGAGTCATATGATGTGAGAGTGGTGTGGATATAGAGTTCTCCTATATGCATGAGAATCACGCACGATTCTTAGAGAAGGATATGGATACACCTATAGCTACATCCTCACTCTCCTAGTCTGTGTACAATGACTTTCCTTGGAGATTTATATATACCTTTGTAAGACTAGAATAAGTCCAATCATACAAATTTAGTTGTTTTGTTGTTCTAAAGACAAAAAACCTACACAAAAAGTAAAAGAGAAATGGAAAGAGAAGAAAAATAAGGTAAACAAAAACTTGTATAAAAAAGAAGAGGAAGATATACTTTCCCAAGAGATTGGACACTTATTTGAGATCATTTCCAAGAGACTCTTGGCTCAATCTAGTGTCTGTTCTCTTTTTCATTCATATATATGCAAGTTCTTGTAGCATTTCTACATGATTAACTAATGAGACTTGGGCTCACCTTTATTATTAGTTTAAGTAGTTTTTATAGCAGGAGTCTTTTCCTAGCCACCTTAGTGGATTTAGCCATTCCTATATTGAAACCAAAGTGAATTGTCATTTTTTCTTCCTAAAGAAGTTTTCAATACAAACCAACGCTAAGGGCCTTCCGAACCCCATACTTCTTGTAGATAATAAAACTTCCCTTCATAGTGAGGAGCACGAATTAGTTGCCACTTCAAGTTGTAACTTCACATGCTTAATATGTGGTTTCTCACTTGCATCCAAAACAACAAGCTCAAAAAGAAATAGCAAACTTGTTACATATTCTCTACCTATAAATGTAATGAATAAACTAATGTACCAAATAAAGGTCTTAATGAATATATACAAGAATTTGGAATGTCAGAACCAGAGAGATTAAGGCCAAATGTGCAAAGTTTTAAGGCTAACAAACCAAAGAGAAGGCCAAAATAGGAGATAAAGCAAGAAAAGAAGAGAGGGCCTAACATACCACCCTTAAACAATTCCTAATCTGATAAATGGACATAATAGTGGTGAGCTACTTCATGTTAATGAATCCTACCAAGTACAATCTAGCTATCGATGTTAATGAATCCTACCAAGTAGAAGGGCATCTACATATTGATGTAAAAGAAATCAATGTACGTATGATGTTTCACATGGAACGAATCCATAGTATCCTTTCCCATTTTGCATGGGCGAAGAAGGAAAAGGTAAGGATGTAAGGAGAGTATGGGCTTGTAGCCTCAAAATAGCCTTGTAGTATGGACAACAAGGGCTCAAAGACGATGGAGATCACAAATGATTATGCACCAATGGATGCCTTTATGGGGGGTGCTTAGTAAAAGAGTGAATACAGATCAAGTGTCACCAGCCTTTTCAATGAGTAAAAACAATATTTAGTACAATCAGAACTAGAGTACAGTCTGTATGAGTGGTGGAAGACTTTAGTAGCACCCTCATATGGAAGCATTTTCTTCTTACTGACATAAAGAGGTTTCACTCTATCATCAAAGGAGTGGAGTGGTAAGGGGCTCATGTCTATATGCCATATGATTGAGCAAGAATCTAGTAACCTTCCTTGACTTTTAGTAATTATAAAATATCATTGCCATGGTTACTATTCAAGAGGGAGGATGCCTCATCTACTCAATCCCTTGTGCAAAAGTGGACAAGCTCATGCACATTGAGGAAGATAGTAGGCTAACTAATTCTCTCCCTAGCAATGTATGTGTAGAAAATTTCTTATAATTTTAGGTACAATGTTCTAGTGTCTAGATCAAGATTTGGATTTGTATTTGGGATGTTTTCTACCATTTCAACCCAATTATGGTTGTCTAGGTTTGTGTCCAAGTCTAGGGTTTTAGATCAAGATTTTGGACTTTGTCAATTGTTCGATTTTTTCATCTGGTTCTACATCTACATCAAGGTCAAGGTCTTGCTTTGGGGTTCGGATCAAGTTTTTGAGATGTGGATATTTTGGATAGGGTTCAACCTAAAGTATGGCTTTTCATCTTGGATTGAGAAAAAGGATGAATTCAAGTTTGGGTCAATGTTTTGTGTTAAGTTCCTATTTGGTCTTGAGATAGGTGTTGGAGTTTTGGGGTTGTGCGTTTGAGTCAATTTTTTGGATTTTGGCTTTAGGTGGTTGGTTTCTCTTAGGTATAGCTAATCATAGAACTATTTTGGGGGTGCTATGGGATGAGTGCTCGTGGGTGGAATTAAAAAATTGGCGATGGGCTCATAATGATGTGTAATAACCCATGCGCTTGTCCAATGTTTTTAGCAACGTGATGATTACCACAGTGGAGGGACTCAATTTTCAACTTGCCTTGATATTTTCATAGCTCCTCTCTTTATAGTCTCCTTAACTCATATCAATTGTGGCGCATGGAGGTTTTGCAATGCTCTACTTGATGCTATGTGCATGGTTCTAGATGGAGGAGATTTGACATTGCACAAGATCAAACTAGGCACATCAACCATCTCAATTTCTCACACCATTGATGTCAACCATTACAATGAATCAAAACATGGGTAAGGAGAAAGGAGGCAAGGTTGCAATTGAAGATTGATACTATTGAGAAGCATTGTGGGAAGGTAAATCAACCATGTCAACTCACCATGGTTGATTGTTAGAAGCCAACCAGTCTCTAGGATTTGGTGTTAAGCAATTGCAAGTAGCCAAGATGGATCTGGTGCTTAAGCAGGTCCTAGCACATAAGCATAGCAAGGGCCGTGAAGAGATGAAGCCCAAGTACATGGCATAGCCTTGGCATGTGAAGCTTTGGAGAGCCTCACGATGACCCTTTGCTCTACTCTCAAAAGCCTAAAAGCTCGACTTACTACACTGTTCAAACTCTCATTTTTGTGAGGTTGGAGAGGCACGTGATGCTAGTCAAGTGGAGAGTGAGAATGTTATGTGCTGTACTTCGGAAGTTCTCTAATGATAGTTCTCTTTTTCTAATGTCCAGAGTCTACTAAACGACCTGAGAATGTTGGAATCATCTCGCTCAAGGATGCACGCAAATCCTCTTAGGCTCACAACGGCAAGTTTTTGGGATATTGTCTCTTGGTGCTCTACTATAATTATGACTATTGACATTCATGTAATATGCCAGTTTCTTATCCATTTGTGAGACTTATCCTCCACGCTAATATTCTCGGCATTATCTCACTGTCCAGGGAAGGGCCTGTTCTCTCGGATTATAACTCTTTGGGGAAAGAAGCACGCCACCTCCCCGCCCACACTATGTGTGGTTATAATAGTTATATATTATATATTATAATATAAATATTTTCAATTACTTGTACATTCAATTTCTTTTGTTTTTGATCTGAATTCTTGCAACAATATTTCTCTCGTTTAATGCATGTTATCGATGCGAGGGAGCAATGAAATCCAAGATGGACGCAAGATTGAATGATGACTATACCTATATTCATATGGTTGTAGTCCATGTGACAATATTGTATAAATTACTACAACGAGGATCAGTCATTGCATTGCCTTATTCATGTATTTGTTGGACGTCGACAGCTTCCAAAATATGGACATCACAAAATCTGCAATAATAAATCACCACCCTTGACATTTGCAGGGAGGATCGGGTGGTAACGGACCCTGTGTCGCGTCTCATGTCCACCATTCGCTTTTGTCCTTAAATTTTCGATAAAATACTAGCTTCAATTTTGAGTTAGTAGTTACCTGCTCCACGTGCATACCGCAAATGAAGTTTATATTTATGCTTCGGATCATGGAGAGCTCCTTGCTTTTTGGCAAGCCATTTGAAACAAGTTTGCATGCTAAGTTTTAGTTTTGCGAGAAATTATGAGATTTGCATGATACGGTCGAGTAGTGTTGTATTACACAACCACGATATCTATAATACAATACCAAATACAACACCATAGTAGTTACGGTGCACAGTGAGTTCTTCATTTCAACCCGGGCCTGGACTTTAGAGCATGCACAGTAGCTGTAATTATTTCAGGCCAAGCAGATCAGCAATTGATTTTGATACTCTGCCATCCAAAGGCGTTACAATCTCCTAGTGTCTGAGTGCCGAAATTTGTCGCAGCATCTCCTTGGCAACCCAACGTGTTGTAGACGGAGGCCGTGTTATCTACATACTGATAGAAGTAACCAGCACGACCGTAGAGTGGAATGTCAATGCAGCCACACCCAGTATAACTCCAGGTGGCCGCATCACCATTTTGCGGTGAACAGTCCTGAGGAGCTGAGTATGTATAGAAGGTGGTGAGCACGGGGACTAAGTCGCAAAAGGCTTGCGGAAACCAAAGACTTACAAGGACAAAGCTGAGAAGCAATAAGTTCGTGTTCTTGGTAAAGGAAACCCCGCTTAAAGTGGAGGCGCTGGTTGCCATTGTGCTGACGATCAAGAGCGTCTACAACAACAAAGACATGAACGTCTATGTCAATGCTTAGTAAGGAATATCTAGTAAAAAACGAAAATGCGATTCACTGCTGTATGCTGAACTTATGGCTAGCGACGGGAGTACTTTTGAGTGACCGAGAAAAGTTCGCACTGTAATCGCTTTGATGATGGCAAAGGGGTGTAGCCTCTATCGTACATATATATTGAAGTCAGGGTACAAGGTGTCTGTTACAATAATCCCGTTTCACACAGCAGAATAGCCCTCACAATTACTATGGACAAGGATCCTTCATCGAGTGTATCCCTCTCGATGAATTCAATGGTGAGGGGCTAGCTGGATGTACACCGTCGACTTTAATCGAGTTCCAGCCCAGGCCTAATTCTAAAATGATACTCAGTTATCGAACGGCGCAAATCGTCATAGAGGCATTGCAAAGTGCATGAATTTCTTCGAAATCGGGACAAATGTGATGGCGAATAACAAGGCAAGGCTTTTCTAAACCTCGCTGTTCGCCACCAGATTGTCCAGACTCGACCGTATTCGCGCGTGCAGGACAAGAGTGACGGAGGTTCCAGCCGTGCGAAAAAAAATAGAAAAGAATTTGCAGGACAAGAGTGACGGAGGTTCCAGCCGTAATAAAACATAGTAGATGCAACCGTGGGCGACAGTTTTTTTGGCCTGGCTGCAATGGAGAATTTGCAATCGAGAAACCTCCAAAAGCACTGAGAAATCTCCAAAAGCAATGAGAAACAAATGGAGCAATCCTTTGGCAGGAGCGACCTTTGCACTCTGACCTGGCCTGTCCAGAGATCTAGTGTTGTGTAAAGAAGCTAGTGGTTGGACCAATAAATGTAATTAGCTCCATAGATTTTGTGGACTTGGGGGTTGTTTATCCAAATATGGTGAAGAGTCGATCCATGTGTAGTAGTTGGCACTCGAATCAATTGTGTCATATGGAAACTGCTCATGAATTTATGAAGTTGTGTAGTGCTTGAGTTTGAGTTCTAGTTGATGTTGAACTCACCTACAATAGTTGTGGTTGTGTTGAGCTTCAAGCCTTAGAGAATTACATTCAAGATAGCAATCAATGTTGCGGTGGGAGTTTGGGCGGCTTGTATATGTTGATTATAGCGAATGTGTTTGCAGAGTTGTTATCAAATATTGTGAGAAGAATTTGGCACCCTCGGTCAATAATATATTTGTTCTGCATTAGTTGAACACTGTTTTTGTAGCAAGTTGCTATTCTTGCTCTTGATATTTCTTCTATGGAAGTGAACATTGGCAACTTAATTTTTGAGGCACAAAATTGTTGCACTTAGCAGGATTTTGTCCCTTAGATTGTCTGCCTTGTGAGCCTTTAGCGATCATGGATAAACGTTTTTTTGCTATTAGTTTTGTTAAGAAGTGAAACTTTTATATTGGTGTCAAAAATTTGTATGCCTTGATAAAAATAAAGTTTTGAAAAATTTGCCAAGATTTGAAACTTTAATGAGAAAAAATTTTAAGTTTCACCGGGATTTACAAGCTTTTCTTTAAAATTCAAAAGAAAATATATAAAATTGTAATATGTTCTACAAATATTATGAAACTAAAAAAACTAGCTTGATAAACTTTCGCCAAGATTTATATTAATATATAAGTATTGCTATCTACGATAAAAACATCCTTGTTAGCGATCTTGTGTTTAGTGATTAGAGAGTGGCTCAATTATTGTGTGCTGAAGTTTAATTGCTTTGGCAGCCATTGTCATGTCCTCCTCAAGCGTTTTATCTCCTTTTGAATGTTATTGTCTGCTTTTATGTGTTTTGCTTGTAATTTTTTGACTAGGTAAAGATTGTCTAGATTTCTCACACATGAAAGTGTTGTGTATGTAGGCCCATGGGCTTTGATGTTTGATGGGTCAAATGCTAGAGCGTCCATGGTTAGTCCTTGAAAACGGTGAATTGTTGGAGCTGTTGTTGGTTGAACTGGAAAGTTGACTTGTGTTATTGTGTTTAGTTTGTTCTTTCCCACTTGGAATTCTCTTGTGATTTGGTGTATTGGAGTCCAATTGAAGGGAACATCGTCGGTGTAAAGTATTTTGTTTTCCAAGCGGGCTCGTAGTCCTATTTTAGGATTACCAAATAGAATCCAAATGCAAGGTGGCAACGCTAAATAGTATTGGAAAAAATTTACAGATTTGTATAGAAAAGGGGTACATTTTATTAATGAAATTTTTACAGATAAGGGATTTTAAATATAGGCCTTGAATGCACGTGATATAGAGAGTTTATACATAGTGACCCCCCTGAGTCAAATTGTTAGTTGCATGGCAAAATTTCAATGAGCCACAAGAGACACATTGGAAACATGGAGTGTCCTTAATCCTTTCCTCATATTCTGAATGTAATGAAGGATGTTGTTTTTTTATCTTCTTGGTATGAGCACTTTGTCCTTGCATTTCAAGTTGCAGACTATGGTTTGGCCTAGTTTTTTGCCCTTGTTTGCAAGACTGACACTCATCTCTCTTGCAAGAGATGTGTGTTGTGGTCTTTCGTTATTAATTAATGTCTGTTTTGTTTTGTATTGTGTTTTGGGTTGGCACTCATCTCTCTTGTGAGAGTTGTGTGCTGTAGTCTTTTTATATTAATTAATGTTTGTTTTGTATTGTATTTTAATGTCTAGATGGGCATCTATCTCTCTTGCGAGAGTTGGTACTGCAGTTTGTTTTTGTTAATTAATATTTTTTTTGTATTGTAGTATTTTTAATGTTTGTTTTGATTTATTTCTTGCGCCCTAATCACAAAACTTGCACTCAAGTCAATCCTAAAGCATTATCTCTAGGAGATCTAGTGCTAATAAGCCATTCATGTAAGCCACGATCTTCTAAATAGAATATTACCATGCCAGCTTAATCAAAGCTTTGACCACCGCCCCCTCAAGAACCAATTTGACAAAAGACTTTACAACTGCATGCCTCCCTCCAACCTAACACTTGTAAAATGCCCAAGGGAGGCACTGGAAACTAACTCGTGGGCTCTTATCCGGTCACTGGTCACCCATATGCTTCCCCATCGAGAAATGTGTCCCTCACAGGGCTACAATGGTTTTGACCTTCGCATTTCCCATAAAGAATTAAAGCAAGGCCATAGCGATTTTGCCATGCACCTTTGGCTTTTCATCAGAAGGGTGACAATGTCAATGTAATTCTTGGCATTTTCCAAGCTCCATTGAGGAGGCTTGTTCCCAAAAAATCCCCCTCTCATCATCCTCCTCTCAGCAAATCTCTCCCTGCTCCCATGGCAATTCCAATTTCCTTCCTCCTCGATGATAGCATCTCATGGATTCGGAATGTGCTCACTTCTTTGAATGGCTTTTACTGTGATCACATCCAAGTATTGATAGCTCATAACCCCTCCAACTTGGACCCTCAACTCGTCCTTCACCCAACCAAATGCCAAACCCTTGCTAGGGCCTATGTTGTCACTTTTATAGATGTGTACATATCTTTCGGCTCTCTATAGTGCAATGCTTGAAGGTGAAAAGTTCATACAAGATTGTTGCACAAGCGGAGGAGATAAGCTCCTCAAGATAGCAATTATCATGAGCACAGAGGCAATTGACATTCATCTCCATGACTTGCTTTCCTGTGTTTTTGTGGTTAACACAGCAGTTGCTAAGGCTTTGGGAGCTGCACATCACGATTATTTTTTGGCCATTCTTCCAAAGATCTGTGACGTGTTAAATGGTATCTTGGCGGAAACTGTGGATGGAGCACAAGATGGAAATGTGGTGTTGAATATTTTGGCCAAACTCAAAGTAGCAGAGGAGGGAGCAACCACTAGTTCTCACCTTGTGGAGTTTCTCTTCCACAAGTTGTCAAAAAGAGATCAGGGAGATGCCTCTTACGATAATTTTCCACCATGTCTTTGGGTAGATGAAAATGTTTCGGATGATTGAGCCTCTTAGTGCAGGTGCATATGCTATTGTCTATGCACTTGAGTGGCTGGGACAAAGATTTGAAAATAAAGGATTCTTTAGAGTAAACAAGGAGACCTTTGGCTCAGAGCCAGTCATCCAGCATAGATTACAACAACCAAATCTTGTATAAGTGGTTTGCTGTACAGAAACTCCTCATTGCAACGAGGTGAGTGTAGTGATGGAGCTGATGCCACAAAATCTTTCTAACCTCATCAATAGAAATATTGAGGGATTCAATCCACCGTTCCCTATAGATGTACCAATGGACCTCATGCTACAGATATCCAAAGGGATGGAGTACTTGAATGGTATGCACATCATATGCATCGTGACCTCAAGTCTCTCAACAATTTAGTTAGCCATGATCAACATAATTTACGGGAGAGGGGGAGGGAGATGGAGGTCAAAAGTAGAGGTTAAGAATTTTAGAAATTCCTAATAAAAATTCCTTAAAAACTAAGAATAATCACAAAACTCCCACTCAACTTAATCCTACAGCATTGTCTCTAGGAGAGCTAGGAGAGCTAGTGCTAATAAAGACTACATACAGTGTGAAGGAAAGTAAGCTCGAATGGAAGGATCCAATTGCATATCAAGAGACATGTACAACCTTTCGAATTATTTTGTTTGTTGGCTCTTTCCTTCCTGGAAACATTGTGTGGACCTATTGCAGATGGTTGCATTCTAACCCAAGACATGATTTTGAACCCTTGAGTCCAAACACCATTAGATTGAAGAGGTACATTGGTTTAGGAGATGGGGTTCAATGCTTCACCATGTCAAAATGGAGAGGAGAAAGAGGCCCTTTAGGCTTGCAAACTTTGCAAGAGGAGAACGAGTAGTTTTCACCTTGGAGGAGTAATTCGATGCATAGGAATGGTTTAGCAAGCGAGCTTTTGGCATTTTGGATAAATTTTCCCAAAAAGCAAATTTTGGGAAGTACTAACGTTATCTAAAAACCCATAGAGAGAATCGCGCTAGCGTCAAGCCAATCTCATAAGAGATTCAGGGGAGTGCCATTCCTCTTATAGCACTAGTTCCATTCCTCCTATAGTAACAGGGAGAGTAGCACTTTTGCCATTCAAGAGAATGTCATTAGTACCATGAGTCCCTTGCAGTGGGCTTAAACAATGTGTATAATGGCAATGGTTCCATTCTCACAATGCAAAGCATAGATTGGAAGATGTATCATTCTTCACAATGTCCTATAAGAATGTGGGAAATGGCACTACTGCCATTCTCCTTAACCTCATAGGAGGTGTGTGTGTGTCATCTACCTTGTTGCAACAATTCTCAATGTACTAGTAAACCAAATATAACCATATATTATTGCCCTTAACATTGCATAAGTGAGAATAATCCATTACCATACCATCCCTTCCGACAAAGTGTCAAAGGGGAAGTCAACTTACATACTCACATCCATGTCAATAAATTGCAAAAAGTACAACGATACTCCTGAATAGTCTTCAATAGAAAGTCCAATCTTAATTATCAGTAGTTGGAGATGACGATCCACCATAGACTGCTCCTCTAAGAGTGCGAGTGAGTTTGTACTCAGTGTTTGTACTCAGTGTGTAGTCTCCTTGTGGCACTCTTCAATTACTAAAGAAATACTGAAAGGAGCACCAAGGCTTTGGGGCTAGTTTGTGTCTTTGTGTTTGAGCTGGAGCACTCTAGCTCCCCCTATCTGTCTATGGAGTGTTTGCTGAGTATTCTTTTGTGAAGGCTTTTTTATGGTTAGTGTTTTACCACGCTCCTCTTGTTAGCCTTGAGGCTGGTTTCAGATACCATATAGAACAACAATTGTCTAATTTTTTCTTTTGATGCAACTAACGTTTTCTTATGTAGGGCACTTTGGCATGTTGTCTCAGGTGAAAGAAATGACATTAGAGGAGAAAAAATAACTTTTGTTTTTTTCAACAGGAGAGATAGGGCTCGAATTGGAGGCCCTGGTAGCCCTTTTTTTTTTTTTTTGTAATGGGGAGGATATTGCAAGTCTTTCTCAGCATAATTTTCTCGAGTCAAATAGAGTTTAAGGGGTTCTTTTTTTTATAGGGTAAATAAAAAGTCTTATAACTTGTGTAAATAACAAGTCTTATAGCTTGTCTAGGTAGAACAAAAGGGGTTCTTTTTTCAATAGGCTAAATAACAAGTCTTATAACTTTTCTATTGTTGTCTCTGTGCCAACATGGAGTTAGGTGGAACAGAATGTGTATGTAGAGTAGGGGCAAAGCTTCGCTTATACTTGCATAAGGCTAGAAATAATCCCTCTTAGAAATCCAACTTACATGTTCTACATGCAAGTTCTGCATATGATTCCTACATGCAACTCCTACATGCAAGTTCTACATATGATTACTAGATGCACTACAAGGCATAGGCCCTTTTCCGATGAAAATACGTACATTTTTTATGCTTTTTTTTTAAAAAAAAGGGCACAAATGTCGTTATAAGCGTTGAAAAAGAACGGTCGCTATATAAGCGTTGCTATATAGTGACACTGGGAAATCTCGCTATATAGCAACACTAATAAACGTCGCTATAAAGCAACACTGGTAAATGTCGCTTTATAGCGACGATTAACAAGTCTTAAAAGAAAAGCATTAGTGGGGCTAAACAAGGCCATAGCAAGCCCTGTTTTGCCCCACTAATGTTTTTTTTTTTTGTAATTATAAGAAAAAGTTTTTTATTACAAAATTTCCCTTGCAAAAAGGGTGATGCAAAATCGCTCAAATGAAATGATCGAGCAAAAAAAGCATATACATGTCGAAGATATACAACATTGTTTGATACAAAATTACCCTTTCGAAAAAGGTGATACAAAATCGCTCAAACGAGCCGATATACAAAATGATATACATGGTGAAGTATATGCAAACTACTACTACTACTACTACTCATTCAAATCATCATCGTCCTCCTCCTCGTCCTCGTCTTGCTAGCTTGATCCTTGGTCCTCGTGAGCTGCGGCTACTGCACTTGATCCCTGGCCCTCCTAATCGCTCGCCTTCGATGATGGGATGCTCGAGCTTTGACCCTAAGAGTGAAACCATACTAATTAAAAATTAGATTGGAACTTAAAGAATAAAACAATTAAAAAAGTGAGATTACAAGTAGGGGTAGACCTATACCATGTGAGCAGCCACCTTAGCCCAATCGACCATCGCTCCCATTGCCTCCTGCTCAATAAACCACTGCTTTATTCCTATGCGAAACGCACGTCCCATCTCTACATCTGTATGAAGACGACCCATCGCAGCTTGCTGTGGATTTAATTTATGAGAGTTAGATAAAGTGCATGTAATATGTAGTAAAACAAATAGAACAATACATTAAATGAGAAGAAGTAGACTTAGCACGGTTGCCTTGAATGCCAACCGTCCGCCTGCACCAAAGTGCGAAGTATCTACAGTGTCCAGCTATCTCCTCGCAGCCCTCCTCTGACCCTCGAACATTTGGGGATGGTCCCTATTCTACTTCTTGAAGAACTTTCAATCAGCTTTGTCTGCCCAGCTGGGTAGCCATCCCCTTTGCGATGGAAGTACGTAAGGTTGATCTACGATGCTTCAAGACCAAACCCATGCACTCTCGCATATAATTCTCATTGAACTCCCAATTTGGCGGGTTAGGGTATTTTGTTTTAATGCATCGATGACCGCTTGCTTCTTTTGGTCATCTTGATACCGCCAATCAATAGCAATGCCGCTCTTGAAGTGGTGGCTCAACCGCCTCATGGTGGCCATCACTGCTTTTCCCTTTCTATCTTCTTTCATCTCTCCGACAGCCATGATTTGATAGGAGAGGTCCTTGATTGGGTAAGGAGGACTCATGGTAGTGGCAAATTTAGAGCGAGTGGAAGCTATGCGAGCACTTCCGAAGTGAGGAGTAGTAGTGGGAGTAGGAGAGGGCAAGGGACCTGACTGATACCGTGTCTCGAGACCAAGTGGAGACTTGTAGGGATGTGAGTGTGCTGACTCATCTACATCTCTCGAGTCAGCACGTCATAAGCGGCCCCTCCTACTCTTCCTTCCCTTACGATAGGCATGCGCAGGTGATGACCCCTCGGTCGAAGGGGCGCCAGGGGATGGCTGGGCAGTAGGTCTAGCCGTTGGTGTAGGAGGGGGAATTGCTGAGGTCCTATGAGATAACAGAGAGAAGAATCTTGCTGCCTCCTCATCGGTCATCTATGCTATAAACTTGTCCGGACTCCCGACAAATCCATGGGCTACTAGCAAAGGAGTTCCCCGAGGTGTAGTCACAATGCTACATCCGAGACGAGTCGAGCCATGGGTGGTCGTAGGGGTAGGCCCTTGAGGTGTCGCCTGAGAGGAATCAAAGTCCTCTAGACCATAGAGATCGTGATGTCTCCTCATGCAAGGCTATCCGTACTCATTGGACGTGCGACGTGATCCCATGTCTAATGTAGACACAAACACGAAAACAAAAAATAGAAAACAAACATAAGCATAGGCATAGGCATAGGCAAATACATATGCATATGATTGAAAGAGGGGGAAGAGAGGGAGAAAGCTTATGCTCATGCTCATGTTTATGCTTATGCTTATGCATGAGCATATGAGCATAAAAGAAAAAGAGAGAAAGCTTAAGCATAGGCAAATACATATGCTTATGAAAAGAGATCGAAAGAGGGGGAAGAGGGGAAGAAAGAGATCATAGAGCTAGCAATCACCTTTTAACCAATGTGCTTAGACAAGATTAGTCATGTGTTCTAAGGTAACCTTTACATTCTAATACTACATTATATCATAGAGCTAGTAATCATCTCTTGTTAGTGCTAATGGATTATATTGCTTTCGATCATATGCTTCATTCCCTTGCATTGGCTTAGTCCATTATAGTTTACATTTCATTCATGTGTCTTAACAAACTCTTTATACAATATGTTACTCTTTATGGTTACATGACTCTTATCATTCTTCACCAATGTTTCACTTGAATCTATTATTCCACTTGATGCCTTGAATTTTATTTCACATACATTGTTAGACGTGAAATTGATTCAAAGGTATCTTCCTTTAGGCTTATAGGGTCCACAGTTTGTTCTAGTGAGTCCTAGTGTGAGTTTTAGTCTAGTATGTCCTATGAATGCCATGTGTCACATTGGGAGTTATCCCATATGCATTGGTAAGGCATCAGCCACGTGTGTGCACACAAACACACACATACATGCACATGCACGTGCACATGCATGCACACATGCACGAAACACACACACACACACACACAACACACAACACACGTGCACACACATGCACACAAAAAAGTGCAACATCTTTCTAATGTATTCAATATTAAATGTTTGTATTTGTCATTACAACTCTCCCAATTGTGGCACGTGGTAAGTTGAATCCACGTCCTCCATAGTGAAACCCCGATACCATAGTAGCCATAGTAGATAAAGTGTGGGCCAAGGAAGATACGACTTTGCTCCCTAGGTCTGGGCAGTGTCTAGGGACGTTAACTAGAAGAGAAAGACACATCTCCAATATGTGGGGACCTTTTGAATGTGGTCATCCACTAGTGCTAAACTTGCATAGATCCAATCTCTCATCTATCTCCTAAAGGGCATGAGACCCAAAATCCTGCCCAATATCCTAGAGTGATTGGACTTCAAGTTCAAACATGTTTCTTTTCCTATGGAGAAAGTAAAATCTTAACAAGGGTGCAACCATGAGAGCCCCTTGCGAGACAAAACCCACCACCAAGATTTGTTTCTCCAAGATAAAGCAAAAAACTACAGTGCAAAAAAGGGAGGGCTGGAAAAGGAAGGAGGCTAGAATGAAAAGGAAAAAAGAGTGACCAATATTTTAAAAAATCAGTCTTGTCTTGGTCAAAAGTTGAAACCAAAAGGTTACTCTTTTCACATAAATTCACCACTTAATCAATTGGAGAAGAAGAACACAATCACACCACGAAAACAACAGCAAACTAGGTACCATCTCCCCCCCTAGATGAGTGGCTCACACTTCCTCATCCAGAGTATTTATGATATTTCATAAAAGCACCAAGGAGCCAAAATTATCCCTCTCTTCCAGAATGAGGGATTTGCTTTACATAGCCATCTTAGGGCCCAAAATTGAATTATGTCCATTTCAAAATATATTGCTCAAACTTGCAATAATTAAGCAAATACAAAATTGGCCCATGGCCATATATAATGCGATGTGTGACACCTCGATCGGTACCCATGCACTAACTCCAATCCTCGCTATGGGTTCCATCACCTATACTCAAGCCGCCAATTACATTAGTTATAAACAATTGATTGAACCAATCACCAAATCAACCGATCCCAACATAACCGCGCTCAAAGCACAATAATCAAGCACAACACCAATAACACTATCGACATCAGTATTAACATGGAATCACCCACAATACCGACCATCTAGCATGGCAAAACACAAGCTAGTTAGGCATCCCCAACTAACCACACAAAGTATCCACTAGGACTCCCGCCACGTCTGGTGCACTCCTATGGAGTACTTTGCCATAGTCACACTTGAATAAATATAATAATGTCCAAAGCAAGATATATCAAAAATATATTTTCTGTAACAAAAATCTACTCCAAATGCTAAGAGGATGACAAAAGGTTCACTAAAAAGGGGTCCTGTGAGCCCACCAGAGCTTGCAGCAAAATCTGAGAGTACAATCTTGAGATACTAAAAAATTAATACAAAAACACTATTCCCACGTTCAAAGTGAAAACGCGAGACCCAAGGAGCTAGAAAATGTGAAAAATCTAAAGTGGCTTCAATGACTGCAACAGCAAGAGGACAGAATCACCATACTTCTATTATGTTGGGCTATGTGTTGGGTAAACCAATATTGAACCATTGTGTCCAAGAATTTGCAGAGCCAAGGTGGCTTCTTCCTTCAATGCATTCCAATTATCTTAGACCTTATTGGATTCAAGATCAACTTCATCAAAGAAGAAGAGGCTTCCAACTTTGCCTCACTAAGGAATATTAATCTAGGGATGTAGCTCAGAGTTGAATGGAGGGAGTTAAGAGTGGGCAATTTGGCTACCCTCAGATGCCTTGGATGCCTTGGCTCAAACCCCTAGGAGTTCTTGGAGTGGGGGTACCCATTCATTCCTCTAGCTTACTCAGACATACCATGGTCTAGGTTTTGATCAAAGTCTTGCATGTGCTATGTTGCTAGAGAAGCACTTCTTGCTAGCTTGGTTACCAAAGGTTCCTTCATGGATGCTTCATCCTTGTCCTGATTGAAGATGATTTTTGGGGAGGAAGGCATAGAGGTAGGCTTGCAAAATGGAAGGGGAGCAGCAATACAAGAAGTGGGCACTAGCCAAGACATTAACTAAGGCAAAACTATTGAACCAAGTTTCGTGAGCCAAGCAACTTGGCCCGAGCATAACCTATACATGATGAGACACAAATGACATCCAAGGTTATAGGGTGCTTCAACCACTTAGAGTTGTATCTCAAAATTCTTGGTAACACACCAAGCTAGTCTACTTCAAGCTTGTTGGTCGCATGACATCTACCATGGTAGCTGGGTGAATGCTTTTAGGTGCTTGCACTTGAGCATGGAAGAAGACAAAAATGTGCATAGCAACGTCAATCAAACTCTAATGTCTGAGTTGGACCATCATCATTGTTAGTGGTGCATAAGACATCTCAATATAGATAAATTGGTCATCGTGTGCATAATTACACTTAGTAATTGCCTGAATTGGAGTGCCCACTCATATGTAGGCACCCAACGTTGGGTGTGCTCTAACAGAGAGACAAGACAAATGGACACACGGTATGATTTAACTTAGCTTCCATTGAAGAGATCAGGGATTTCTTGGCCTTAGAGAGGAAAAGAGGAAAATGAGACATGCTCATGAGAGAAGGAAAGGAGGAAGAGGGGAAAAAGAGATTGAAACAAGGAAAGGATAAGGAGACATATGCTCATGCTTATGCTTATGCTTATGCTTATGCATAGGCAAATACATATGCTTATGAAAAGAGATTGAAAGAGGCAAAGGAGGGGGGGAAAGAGAGAGGAAAGGAGGAAAAGAGGAGAAGGAGAAGGAGCCATATGCTCATGCATACGCATAAGCATAAGAGAAGGAGACATATGCATGAGCTTATGCTTATGCTTATGCATGAGCATAAGAGAAGGAGACATATGCTTATGCTTATGCATAGGCAAATACATATGCTTATGAAAAGAGATTGAAAGAGGGGAAAGAGGGGGGGAAAGAGAGGGGAAAAGAGGAGAAGGAGAAGGAGAAGGAGAAGGAGACATATGCTTATGCATAATCATAAGCATAAGAGAAGGAGACATTTGCTCATGCTTATGCTTATGCTCATGCATGAGCATAAGAGAAGGAGACGTATGCTTATGCTTATGCATAGGCAAATACATATGCTTATGAAAAGAGATTGAAAGAGGGAAAAGAGGGGAGGAAAGAGAGAGGAAAGGAGGAAAAGATGAGAAGGAGAACGAGAAGAAGAAGGAGACACATCCTCATGCTTATGCATGTGCATATAAGCATAAAAGAAAAAGAGAGAAAGCTTAAGCATAAAAGAAAAAGAGATTGAAAGAGAGGAAAGAGGGGGGAAAGAGAGAGAAAAAGAGGAAAAGAGATTGAAAGACGGGAAAAAGAAGAGGGGAAAAGAGAATAAACATAAGAAGGAGAAGGAGGAGACATATGCTCATGCATAAGCATAAGCATAAGAGAAGGAAACATATGCTCATGCTTATGCTTATGCTTATGCATGAGTATAAGAGAAGGAGACATATGCTTATGCTTATGCATAGGCAAATACATATGCTTATGAAAAGAGATTGAAAGAGGCAAAGGAGGGGGGGAAACAGAGAGGAAAATAAGAAAAGAGGAGAAGGAGAAGGAGAAGGAGACATATACTCATGCTTATGCTTATGCTTATGCATGAGCATAAGAGTAGGAGAGATATGCTTATGCTTATGCTTATGCATGAGCATAAGAGAAGGAGACATATACTTATGCTTATGCATAAGAGGAAGAAGAGGGAAAGGAAACAAAGCATATGCTTATGATGATGCATGAGCATATAAGCATAAAAGAAAAAGAGAGAAAAAAAGATTGAAAGAGAGGAAAGAGGGGGGAAAAGTGAGAGGAAAGAGGAAAAGAGATTGAAAGAGGGGAAAAGAGCATAAACATAAGAGAAGGAAGAGGGGAAAAGAGATTGAAAGAGGGAAAAAAGAAGAGAAGGAAAGGAGGGAAAAAGAGATTGAAAGAGGGGAAAAAAGAAGAGGGGAAAAGAGATTAAAAGAGGGAAAAAAGAAGAGAAGGAAAGGAGGTAAAAAGAGATTGAAAAAGGAGGAAAAACAAGAGTGGAAAAGAGATTGAAAGAGGGGACAAAGAAGAGGGAAAAAGAAGAGAAGGAAGAGGAGAAAAGAGGAAAAGAAGAGGGAATAGGGAAAGAGAGGGGAAGAGAGGGTTCCTATGCCCATCACTACAGCTAACGCTTAAGGTGCTAGCTACAGGCCAATGCAAATAACAAAAATAACAAAAGGAAAAAAGAGGAAGCACTTTCTTACTTGGAATAGTCCCGCTTGGTGTTTTGTGGACTGGCCCTACAAAAGAGAGGAAACATATCATTTTTCAAATAACTAGTTAGAGGAAGGAGGAGTTTAAAAAAGTAACTTCTCAAAGGGATTGGATTGAGGAGACAAGGAGAAAGAGGAGGAAGAGAAATACAAAAAAGACTAGAATAGGTGAGTCTTCTTTCTTTTACAAAATCTCGTTTCTTGTCTTTAACCCTTGAAAATCAAGCATGAAAACTAGCACATAGCCTTAGCAATACAAGGAGAAACATGCTTCAACACTCACAAAACAAGATCTCACAAAAAATAAACCTACATTGCTCAAAGAGACTCACCTTCTTGAAAAACTTCTTTTCACACAAGCAAAGAGGGGAGCACAAGTGTTAGGAGAGGGGTTGAGTAGCGATGAGGAGCAGAGAATAGAGAGGAGGAAAGCGAGGTCATCGGATATGAGGTGGGGGGAGAGAGTACTTTTCCCACAATACATATGCAAAAGAAAGCGCCGCGTCTTGGGGTTTTGGGTTTTAGCCCACACCATCGCTATATAGAGATGCTAGTCAGTCACTATATAGCGATGGTTGTATTTAAAAGCGTCGCTATATAGCGACGGAACAGAGCAAATCATCGCTATATAGTGACAGAGCAGAGCAAAACGTCGCTATATAGCGATGCTTCAGGACACTTATTGTTTAAAGTTAAAAAAGAAGCTCATAGATGCTATTTTATTACTGTTAATATATTTCCTTGCAACTTATGTTGTGATTTTAGAAGTGTGCAGATGGAAGGGATGAGTGGAAGCTCGTCAAATGATGCGCCAATGCCCGGGAGCACAAAGTGGCTTACAGAGAGGTTATATTTCATTGCAAGTGAGAAGTACGACATCAACGTCGTTTTATCATGTGCCACCTGCAGATGTATGGGAAGGATCCTGAACCAGTACCCACCGTTGGTGTTGCACGTGTTGATGGATTGTCAGTAAGTCAAAGTTATTTAAGTTCGTGGTTAATATTGGATACCATTATGATATGAAACCTTGAGACAAGATCTTATATTTACATGAAATCTCAAAATAGGATGAGGAGGCTAACGAGGGTACGCATATACCTTCACACTTTGAGCAAGACTATAGTCTCCTGGATGATGACAAGCGTATGGTCGACATGATGGATTCTATTTTTAGGGACACTACATCCCATGTACACAGTTGTGACGCCAAAAATTGATATTTTTAATTTGGCATTGGTATTGTTTTTCTCTATGTTTGATAAGATTTTGAGTATCAAGTGATAGCCTAGTGGCGCTCACTTATTTCTATTTTCTATGATAATGTATGGGATGGAGAGGATGGGTGAAATGGCTCATTGTAAATACCATAGGTATGAATTATAAATACCTTGGTATGGGGTGAGAGTTATTTGTATATGGGATATTATGGAGTTTTTTAGAAAATAGGAAGAGTGAGTCATATAAAGAGGTGGGCTCATGTCCATGTGTTCCAATAATATAAGAGAGGCCACATGCCAAGTGTGTGGAAGGCATGTGGAGGAGTGTGAAGTCAAGAGGAATCCTTCTAGAACTCCTATGTGGAATAAGGAGGATGTGGACATGTGGAAAACAGAGGGTCCCTATGGGCTCCATGTGAGGAGACTCTTGACTTTCTCAATATTTTAAGAGTCTTGAGCATCTTGTGATGGGACACATGGCAAGAGTAGGCAAATTAAAGGATATGGATGGTGACATACGTGCTTATGTGATTGATGGGGAAAGGAATCTACAGGCAGCAATTGTAAATGGGTGAAGGAGGGTAACAAAATCTCTATAAAAGGAGCCCTCCTCTCCCTTGTTCATCAATCTCTTCCACCATTAGGCCTCATGTTGCTGTAGCTCTAGTCTCCCCAAGCCTCTTCCATGAGCCTTCTCTCCCTCTTATAGATATTCTCTTATGTAGACTCTTGAGTCCATCTCTCTCTAGTTTATTCTCTCTCTATGAGTAGTCTTGGAGCTTCCGCTCCCTCTTGTATGTATGAAATCTCTTCTTCTCCCTTGTGTCTGTAGTGTTGGAGTAGATTCTCACTCTATTTGTAATGAAGGTCACTTCAGGTTCTCTCTCTCTTGAGTGTCTCTTCCCTTTTCTTTCTTTCAAAGCCTTAAAAGTTCTTTCTATTCGGCTCCTCACTGTGCACACATGGTCCATCTGTTTCTCGAGCCACCATGCAAACTTCTTTTCCTCTTCTAGGCAAAATCTATGAGGGGTGGATCGTTGATGAAGGTGGAGTCTTGAGGGAGCATCCTGCTCGGGCGAAATTAGCATGGGTGGAGGGTAGTTTTCATGATAGTTTGACTCCCTGTTAGTATTTTGCTCATAACTTTCTCCTCGATAGTCCGATTTTAATGAAATTTATATCAACGCAAAGCTCTCTTTAAGGTGCATGTTTATTGTGATCAGATCTTGAATCAAATACTGCTGCAAAAAGTTATGATTCTCTGTGTCTGATAGTCTGTTTTCATAACAGTTTTTACCCCCGTCTAGTAAACTATCCATAACTTTTTGGCTGCTTCTCTGTTTCTTATGAAACATATATCAGCGCGAAGCTCTTTTTAAGATGCATGTCTCTAGTGATTAGAACTTGAATCAGATACTACTACAAAATGTTATGAGTCTCTGTGTCTGACAGTCTGTTTTCATGATAGTTTTTACCCCCTTCAAGTAAACCATCCATATCTCTTCAACCATCTGTCTGTTTTCAATGAAACTTATATCACCATGAAGCTCATATTAAGGCGTATCTCTTTGTGTGCTTGAATCTTTGATATCATGTCTCTACTGAAAGTTATAGGCCTCTGTGTCTAATGACAGTTTGTAGAGTGTTTTGAGCTAAGTGTAAAGGTGTCTATGAAGGAGGTGCAATGTTTCCTCGGAATCTACCCATCCGACCGAATCAGCCCCTTCAAACTCCTCAATATATATCAGTTCATGTCATGTTGAGTCGCAAGATCTTCTTTCAACAACGTATGGCTCTTCTCTTTGGCGCAGATCGGCTCGCTGAGATTATGGCCTCTGTTGATCCTTTCCTTCTCCCTATGCTTGATTACAACATCACTTGGGATGTTACCATCTTCATTCTCATCTGAGGGAGGAAAGTATGGTGTGGTATCTTGGCATACAAGATTCTTTCTAATGTCCCATTCTCAATTATAAATATCTTTGTCACTCAGTTCGAAAGCAGCAGGAAGTGAAGAGGTGCGTAAAATTTATTACCCCCAACTTCATGTCACATCTTTTGGTGGAGACGCTGGGTACGTTTGGTATTGGATTAATCCCACCTTACTAAACGGCGGTCTTGGGTCTACTTGATTGCATGTTATGCCTAGAAGAGGCATGTGTTTTGATGAGATAAAGAAGATGCCTGGAAGAACTCTGTTAGAAGAGATTGCAACCCGTTTAAGAGAACTTGAAGATTGTGAAGGTGATGCTCAAGCTATTCGCACAGTCACCATGATCATATCCTTTATGTTTGCACTGTTGAATATGTTGGTGAATCGACAATGCTGGCAGCAGGCACAATGATAGATTGGGATTTTTCCATGCACTGGCAGCTTGGTGTGAAGAAGAGTTGAGTCTTTGGGTAGTTTTCGACTATAACAGTGGAGTGGTAATTCTTAATGCTTTCAACTTCTTTTGCTATGCAATTGATGAAGAGTACAATATCTTGAAGCTTTTATGTGCACTTCCTATTGTGAGAAGGGTGATTCTAGAATGCATGTATACACAATGTTTTCATGGTGCTGGTTGGTTACTTATTTTTGAAGATTTTGTTGAGGATCACATTGTGGAGGGTTTTCAACAAGTGGTTATGCATAATAAGTTGGTCTTGGTATACTAAGGCTCTGTGGGATCTTGTTTGGATCTTGTTTGGGATATTATTTGGATCTTAGTGTTTTCTTTTTGAGTTTCATCATGATGAAGATTCCAGTGTTTTGAGGGACCCAAGGGAAAGACCCAGAGTCTTATCTTTGGGATTTTGTTCGAGGATGCCGGCTTTCTGGATGGTCCATGAAGGATCCGACGGAGATTTTGGTTGATTTTCTTGAAGGTGTAGCCTTGAGTTGGCATGAGACCTTGCCAGACTCTACCAAGGAGGACTGGGACCAAGTGGTGGCAGCAATGAAGCAGAGATTTGGGACAGTGGAGTCGCCAAATGCTTTGATGTTGCAGTTGGACCGGTTCTATCAAGGAGAGGGTGAGTTGGTCTCTGCGTTGGCAATCCGATATGAAACTTTATGGAAAAAGTATGAAAGGGCAGCTTTGCGAGCTATGGCATCTACATCATCGGCCCCTCAAAGTCTCTCAAGGATGGAGCACTTAAAGATGAGCAAATTTGTTATGGCTTTGGAGCCTCGTCTTCGCGCAAAAGTAACGAGTAAAGATCCAACAACATACGTGGAGGCACTTTGCATTACGACCTTTGTGTCTTCAACAGCTTCAACTTCTAAGGTGGAGGTAATGGGCACTCCTCAGGTACCAAAGTCCTTTGAGTTAGATCATAATATCTCCCAATTGATGGCAGAGTTTGCTAATTTGAAATTGCATTTGGTTAATGCACGACAACCTAGAGCACCAAAGAGTGAAGATAGGCCTCGAGATAGGAGTGTGGTCACTTGCTATCACTACAAGGCATAGGCCATTTTTCGACGGAAATACCGATGCTTTTTACATTAAAATTTTTTTTTTCACGGGCGCAAAGGTCGCTATAAAAGTCGTTAAAATCGTCGGAAAAGGAGCATCGCTATAAACCGTCGCTATATAGCGACGCTGTTAATCGTCGCTATATAGCGACAATGACAAACGTCGCTATATAGCGACACTGATAATCGTCGCTATATAGCGACACTGGTAAACGTCGCTATATAGCGACGATTAACAGAAGTAAAAAAAACGGTTAGTGGGGCTAAACAGGGCTTCCTTTTGGCCCTGTTTAGCCCCACTAATCCTTTTTTTTTTAATAATTACAAAAGAAAGTTTTTTATAACAAAATTTCCCTTGCTTGCAGGGTGATAGAAAATTGTTCTTGTGAACGATGAGGAAGAAATGCATATACAGATACAACTGTGTTTGTAACAAAATTACCCTGTGAAAGGGCGATACAAAATTGCTCTAACGAGCGGATATACAAAATGCTACTACCACTACTCATCCGAATCCGAATCCGAATCGTCTTGTTGGCCTGTTCCTTGGTCCTCGACACCTGCGTCTTCTCCCTCGTCCCCGACACCTGCGTCTTCTCCCTCGTCCTCGGCACCTGCGTCCGATCCTTGCCCCTGTTGATCGCTCGTCTCTCATGATGGGACGCTTGAGCTTTGACCCTAAGAGTGAACCATATAAATCAAAAATTAGATTGGAACTTAAATTAAAAAGTGAGATTACAAGTAGGAGTAAACTTATACCGTGCGAGCAGCCACCTCAGCCCAATCGACTATCGCTCCCATTGCCTCTTGCTCAATGAACCACGGCTTTGTTCCTATCCAAAATATGCACCGCGTCTCTGCATCCGTAGGAAGACGACCCATCACAACTTGCTGTGGATCCAATTTACGAGAGTTTGAGTTAGCTAAAGTGCATGTAATATGTAAGTAAAACAAATGGAACAATACATTAAATGGGAAGAAGTAGACTTACGACGGTTGCCTCGAACGCATACCGTCCGCCTGCACCAAAGTGCGAAGTACCTACGATGTCCAGCCGTCTCTTCGCAGCCCTCCTCTGACCCTCGAACATTTCAGGATGGTCCCTATGTTGCTTCTTGAAGTACTTCCAATCAGCTTTGTCTGCCCAGCTGGGTTTAGCCAACCCCTTTGTAATGGAAGTACGCAAGGTTGTTCTGCGATGCTTTAGGACCAAACGGATCGAGGAGTAGCTGTGGGAGTAGGAGAGGGAAAGGGACCTGATTGATACTGTGTCTCCGGACCAAGTGGAGACCTAAAGGAGCATGAGTGTGCTGACTCGTCTACATCTCCTGAGTCAGCACAACATGAGCCGCCCATCCTACTCTTCCTTCCCTTGCAGGAGGCATGCGCAGGTGATGATCCCGCAGTCGAAGGGGCGTGAGGGGATGGCTGGGCAGTACGTCCACCCGTCGGTGTAGGGGAAGAAATTGCGGAGGTCCTCTGAGAGAGAAGAGAGAAGAATCTCACTGCCTCCTCATCGCTCATCTGCGCTACAAACTCATCAGGATTCCCGACAAAGCCATGCGCGACTAGCAAAGGAGTCCCCTGAGGGGTAGTCGCAGTGCTATGTGGAAGAGGGGTCAGACCAGGGGTAGTCACAGTGCTAGGACCGAGAGGAGTCGGACCAGGGGTAGTCCTCGGGGTAGCCGCCTCAGAGGAATCAAAGTCCTCTGGAGCATATAGATCGTGAGCTCTCCTCCTGCGAGGCTGTCCGTACTCGTCGGATGAGCGACGTGATCCCATGTCTAACATAGACACAAACACGAAAACAGAAAACAGAAAACAAACATGAGCATTCTCATAGGCATAGGCATAGGCAAGAAGAAAGAAGAGGGAAAGGAAAGAAGAGGGAAAGGAAAGAGGGAAAGAAGAAGGAAAGATAAGAGGGAAAGAAGATGTAAAGGAAAGAAAAGAATGAGAATGAGGAAATAGAGAATGAGAGAAGGGGGAAATAGAGAAGGGGAAAGAGATGAGGGAAAATAGAGAAGGAGAGAAGGGGGAAATGAGAGAAGGGGGAAATAGAGTGGGAAATAGAGAATGAGCTTATGCAGAAATAGAGAATGAGCTTATGCTTCTCTCATTCTCTATTTCCGCCTAAGCTCACGCATAAGCATGAGCTTATGCGGAAACTTAAGCATAAGCTCATGCACATGCATGAGCATAAGCATGAGCTTATGCTTAAGCATAGGCATCGGAAATAGAGAAGGAGCTTATGCATAAAATAGAGAATGAGTTTCCGCATGCTTATGCTCATGCGGAAAAAGAGAAGGAGCTTATGCAGAAAAAGAGAAGGAGAGAAGCTTATGCGGAAACTCATTCTCTATTTCCGCATAAGCTCCTTCTCTTTTTCCGCATGAGCTTATGCTTATGCTCATGGGTGAGCATGAGCTTATGCTCATAATTCCGCATATGCGGAAATAGAGAATGAGAGAGCATAAGCTTCTCTCATTCTCTATTTCCACATATGCTCACGCAAAAGAGCAAGAGAAAGAGCTTATGCGCAAAAAGAGAAAGAGCTTATGCGGAAACTTACGCATAAGCTCATGCTCATGCATGAGCATAAGCATGAGCTTATGCTTATGCTTATGCTTATGCTCATGCATGAGCATAAGCATGAGCTTATGCTTAAGCTTAAGCATAAGCATAAGCATAAGCTCATGCTTATGCTCATGCGGAAAAAGAGAAGGAGCTTATGCTCATGCGGAAAAAGAGACGGAGCTTATGCGGAAAAAGAGAATGAGAGAAGCATAAGCTTCTCTCATTCTCTATTTCCGCATAAGCTCATGCGGAAACTTAAGCTTAAGCTCATGCTCATGCATGATCATAAGCATGAGCTTATGCTTATGCTTAAAAAGAGAAAGAGCTTATGCTTATGCGGAAATAGAGAAGGAGCTTATGCTCATGCGGAAAAAGAGAAAGAGCTTATGCGGAAACTTACGCATAAGCTCATGCTTATGCATGAGCATAAGCATGAGCTTATGCTCATGCGGAAAAAGAGAAGGAGCTTATGCTCATGCAGAAAAAGAGAAAGAGCTTATGCGGAAAAAGAGAATGAGAGAAGCATAAGCTTCTCTCATTCTCTATTTCCGCATAAGCTTATGCGGAAACTTGCGCATAAGCTCATGCTCATGCATGAGCATAAGCATGAGCTTATGCGTATGCTTATGCTTAAGCATAAGCATAAGAATAAGCTCATGCTTATGCTCATGCGGAAAAAGAGAAGGAGCTTATGCTCAAGTGGAAATAGAGAAGGGGCTTATGCGGAAAAAGAGAAGGAGCTTATGCGGAAAAAGAGAATGAGAGAAGCATAAGCTTCTCTCATTCTCTATTTCCGCATAAGCTTATGCGAAAACTTGCGCATAAGCTCATGCTCATGCATGAGCATAAGCATGAGCTTATGCTTATGCTTATGCTTAAGCATAAGCATAAGCTCATGCTTATGCTCATGCGGAAAAGAAGAAGGAGCTTATGCTCATGCGGAAAAAGAGAAGGAGCTTATGCGGAAATAGAGAATGAGAGAAGCATAAGCTTAAGTATAAGCATAAGCATAACCTCATGCTTATGCTCATGCAGAAAAAGAGAAGGAGCTTATGCGGAAAAAGAGAAGGAGCTTATACTCATGCGGAAAAAGAGAAAGAGCTTATGTGGAAAAAGAGAATGAGAGAAGCATAAGCTTCTCTCATTCTCTTTTTCCGCATAAGCTTATGCGGAAACTTGCGGAAAAAGAGAAGGAGCTTATGCTCATGCGGAAAAAGAGAAGGAGCTTATGCGGAAAAAGAGAATGAGAGAAGCATAAGCTTCTCTCATTCTCTATTTCCGCATAAGCTTATGCGGAAACTTGCGCATAAGCTCATGCTCATGCATGAGCATAAGCATGAGCTTATGCTTATGCTTATGCTTAAGCATAAGCAGAAGCATAAGCTCATGCTTATGCTCATGCGGAAAAAGAGAAGGAGCTTATGCTCATTCGGAAAAAGAGAAGGAGCTTATGTGGAAATAGAGAATGAGAGAAGCATAAGCATGAGCTTATGCTCCTTCTCTCATTCTCTATTTCCGCATGAGCTTATGCTTCTCTCATTCTCTATTTCCGCATAAGCTCCTTCTCTTTTTCCGAATGAGCATAAGCTCCTTCTCTTTTTCGGCATGAGCATAAGCCGCATAAGCTCTTTCTCTTTTTCCGCATGAGCATAAGCTCCTTCTCTTTTTCCGCATGAGCATAAGCTCCTTCTCTTTTTCCGCATGAGCATAAGCTCATGCTCATGCTTATGCTCATGCGGAAAAAGAGAAGGAGCTTATGCTCATGCAGAAAAAGAGAAGGAGCTTATGCTCATGCGGAAAAAGAGAAAGAGCTTATGCGGAAAAAGAGAATGAGAGAAGCATAAGCTTCTCTCATTCTCTATTTCCGCATAAGCTTATGCGGAAACTTACGCATAAGCTCATGCTCATGCGGAAATAGAGAAGGAGCTTATGCGGAAAAAGAGAAGGAGCTTATGCAGAAAAAGAGAATGAGAGAAGCATAAGCTTCTCTCATTCTCTATTTCCGCATGCTTATGCTTATGCGAAAACTTATGCATAAGCTCATGCTCATGCATGAGCATAAGCATGAGTTTATGCTCATGCTTATGCTTAAGCATAAGCATAAGCATAAGCTCATGCTTATGCTCATGCGGAAATAGAGAAGGAGCTTATGCTCATGCGGAAAAAGAGCTTATGCGAATGAGAGAAGGGGGAAATAGAGAAGGGGGAATGAGAGAAGCATAAGCATAAGAGAATAAGAGGGAAAGGAAATAGAGAATAAGAAGGAAAGGAAAGAGAGAAGGGAAAAGAGAGAGGGGGAAAGAGAGAAGGGGGAAAGAGAGAATAAGAGAAGAGGGAAAAAAGAGAAGGGGGAAAAATGAGAAAAAGAGAAGGGGGAAGACGGAAAGAGAGAGAGGGGAAGAGAGGGTTCCTATGCCCATCACTGCAGCTAGCGCTTAAGGCGCTAGCTGCAGGCCAATGCAAATAACAAAAATATTAAATGGAAAGAAGAGGAAGCACTTACCTGTAAAGTATGTCCCGCTCAGTGTAGTGGACTGGCCCCACAAAAGAGAGAGTATGTCCCGCTCGGTGTAGTGGACTGGCCCTACAAAACAGAGAAAACAACCCATTTTTTCAAATAAGATGTTAGTGGAAAGAGGAGATCACAAAAGCAACTTCTTGAAAGGAGACAAGGAAAGAGAAGATTGAGGAGACAAGGAAAGGAGGAGATTGAGGAGAAGAGAAGGAAGAGAAGGAAGAGAAATACAGAAAGAAGAGGTGAGTTTCTTTCTTTCTTTCTTGAAATTTCATTTTTTGTTTGAATCCTTTCTAATCAAGCATGAAAACTAGTTTACAACTTTAGCAATACAAGTAGAAACACTCACAAATCCAAAGCTAACAAACAAACAACCTACATTGTTGAAACAAACTCACCTCTTGAAGAACTTTCTTTCTGGAAACCAAAGAGGGAAAAAGGAGAGAGAGGGAGTACAAGAGGTAGGAGAAGGGTGAGAAGTGGGAAATAGAGTAGGAGGTTGCTTGGAATAGATGGGAGGTCGTCGAAAATAGGTGGGAGGAGATTTTGGGTTGCTTACTTGAGAGATTAGGAATGGCTTGAGCAAAACGCCGCGCGTTTCGGTGTTTCGGGTTTTAACCCACAGCGTCGCTATATAGCGACGCTATTTCGTCGCTATATAGCGACGTTTTTAATTTAAAGCGTCGCTATATAGCGACGTTTTAAATTAAAAACGTCGCTATATAGCGACGGAACAAAGCGTCGCTATATAGCGACGCTTACTGTTTATTTTTTTGTATGGCCTCTTGTGAAGCTCAAACATGCTATGCTTATAATTGTCAATATCTCCTCTTACTATATAGCCTTACTATATAGGATTTTTTGTTTCAATCCTTACTATATAGCGACGTCATTCTTTTTATATGGCCTCAAGAGAAGCTCAAATTAAACATGCTATGCTCATAATTGTCAATATCTCCTCTTCATGCTTATGTTGTGGTTTTATAAGTGTAGATGGAAGGGACGAGAGTGGAAGCTCATCCGATGATGCGCCAACGCCCGGGAGCACGAAGTGGCTTACGGAGAGGTTATATTGTCATTGCACTCATTGCAAGCGAGAAGTACGACATCAACGTCGTATTATCATGTGCCACTTGCGGATGTATGGGGAGGAGCCGGAACTAGTACCCCCCGTTGGTGTTGCACATGTTGATGGATCATCGGTAAGTCAAAGCTATTTAAGTTCGCAATCTTATTGTATACCCAGAAATAGAAGATCTTCTATTTACACGAATGAGCTTATGACAGGATGAGGAGGGTGACGAGGGTACACATATACCTTCTCACTTTCAACAAGACTATAGTCTCCTGGATGACGACGAGGGTATGGTCGACATGATGGATTCCATTTTTAGGGGCACTACATCCCACGTACACGTGATGTCAGAGTCTGAGGTGAAAATGCGAGAGTTGCAATCAACACAATTATACGAGGGTGCTAGGATGTCTAAACTATGTGCTTGTCTCTCAATCTTGAATCTACAAGTACAGTATGGGTGGTCGGATACAAGTGTCTCGGCCTTAATGAGGTTAGCCCTTGCATTAATTTGACTCATTATTTGGATATTGTTTGTTTTGAGAATCATCATTTGGATAGTGTCTTTGTCATAGGTTGCTCCAAAAGATGTTGCCTGCACCAAATACCATGCCCGCATCAAGAGATGAAGCGAAAAAGATGCTAACAATGGTGGGTATGGATTATGATACCATCCATGCTTGCCGTAATGATTGTATTCTCTTTCGTCGTGAGCATGGAGATTTGGCTAGTTGTCCAAAGTGTGGGGAACAACGATATAGAGATGACTTGTAGGGTGAGAGGATACCGGTAAAGGTCTTAAGACACTTTCCCATCATTGCAAGAATACAACACATGTTTCGATGCAAATCCATAGCGGAGTTGATGACATGGCATGCATCTCATCGGTCCACTGATCACACATTGAGGATTCCCGCAGATTGTGCAGCTTGGAAGCACATAGATAATCAGTGGCCGGACTTTGCGAGAGAGCCACGCAACTTACATCTTGGGCTAGCCATGGACGGCGTGAATCCTTTCGGGTTATGCTCGACATCTTGGTCAACATGGCCCATAGTCGTGGTGAATTACAATATCCCACCATGGCTAACAATATAAAAGGGACACCTCATGCTTGCACTACTTGTGCCAGGAAAGTACAAGGCAAAAAACATGGACGTGTACATGGCACCTTTGATAGAGGAGTTACAGATATTATGGAGAGGAGTGCAGGTCTTTGATATTTCCAGAGCTCCTAGGCATACCAATGATATTTTGGTCAGGGGTATCTTGATGTGGACCATGCATGACTACCCAGGATATGGAGAGTGCGCAGGTACGTGGTTATGTCTTTACATGTACAATGAGGTATTATGCTTTTTTTACTCTCTTTTGCACGCATGTCTTGTACTAACATATTCATGCACGCGTGCAGGACTTGTTACAAGTGGGTACCATGCTTGTCCTGTTTGTGGACCCGCTCTGAAATCGCTTGCACGCTACTCCAAACATATGAGGAAAAATGTTTATGAAGGTCATGCTCGATACCTTCCGCTCAACCATCTCGCACATGGAGGTCAGCTTGATCCACCACCATCATATTTGAAAGCAAGTGATTGGATTCAAGCTTGGAGGGAGAATGGAGAGGAACCTCCTCCTGGTATGAAGAGGCTATTGATCTTTCACGAGCTTCCTTATTGGGGTCAGTTACAAATCAATCATCTCTTGGATCCCATGCATATCTTCAAGAATGTGGGGGCTACCATTTGGGCACACTTGGTTGGTTCCAAGGACTCGAGAGGAGTGCGAGAAGACTTGCGTGCTATGAATAGGATGTAACGTTTGTGGCCCCAAGTGCATGCTTCAGGAAAAGTTGTCCTCCCGAAAGCAACATGGATCCTCTCTACGAGGGAGGAGGCAGCGATCAAGGTAGACATTGCCTCTTTTCAAACACCGACAGGGTACATGCGTTGCTTGAAAGGAGCATTTTCAAAGGACAATAAGCTTAGTGGCCTCAAGTCCCATGATTGGCACAAGGTCTTACAGGTATTCTAAGTAGAATTAGTGTACCGATAATAGTGATGCATTAGCATAATTATTATTATGTTATATTGTTGACATGATTTCATTGTTGCTTTGATAGTTCATCCTTCCAATTACAATAAAAGGGTGCTTACAAGAAGATGTTAGAAATGCTATATTCAAGATCTGTGGTATTGTGAGGTATGCTTACTATCAATTCGCATTATGTATTTTCTTCATGGACATGTGAAATAGGTGGATATCTCAAATATCTTACATATGCATGGACATGTGAAATAGGTGGATATCTCAAAAAGAGATCTCTATATCGAGCATCGAGAAGGCTAGGGTGGAATCCATCGAAGCCGTATGCTTGCTTGAGAAGCTCTTTCCCTCAAGCATTATGACAACTCAAGTCCACTTGCTTGTGCACATAGTTGATGAGGTGGCTATAGCAGGTACCGTTCATAATCGATGGATGTTTTTTCTCGAGCGGTTTATGAAAACTTTAAAGGGGTTTGTAAGACAAAGAGCAAGACCAGAAGCAAGCATGGCAGAGGGATGGCTTGTGCAAGAGTCATTAGTATATATCACAGAGTTTCTTGCATCCACGGATCCTGATATGCCGCAAGCTTGGCACAACAAGGATGATGATCGCATCATTGGCGAGGTCCCCCAAGGAAAAGGGATTGAAAGAAAGATGAGCGAAGAGCAAATGGAGAAATTCGATAAGTTTTGTATCCTCAATAGCCCTAAGATGCAGAAGTGGATTGAGAGATATGAAGTGGCCAAAGCAGAAAGAATAAATGCAAGGACGAGATTCAGAGTAATGTACAGGTGATCACAACCATATCCACGAGATCTGGCTCTTCTCCCTACTCACATGTCACTTGATTGGCTACAACTAGCTATACGTAAAGCCAAACGTGATGGAGAGACAATAAACGAGCGCGAGCGGGAGTTATCATCTGGATGTATGGTGCATGTAAGTTTCTTATCTCTTGACGTAATTAAGTAATTATTTGTGGCAATATATGCTATAAAATAGGTGCATCTTCATTGTTTTAATGATGCTCTTTTACAGTACAAAAAGTACAGTGCATTATGGTCATATGGACGACATTTTCATGTGGAACGCATCGATTCAAAGAGAGTCACGTATGATTGTGGAGTCATGGCTAACTTCACACAAGATAGCCGAGCAAGTGCTTCGGATACCAATCTTCTCTCCTCACAGTTGGATTATTGTGGAACCATACGCGACATCTATGAAATTGATTTCAGACGATTTATTGTTTTCATTCTTGATGTAAAATGGTTTAGAACTACTTACAACGGTCCCCATGCGACAGTGAGAAAAGATAGTAGCGGTCTCTTTGCAATAGACTCTACCAAACATTGGACCGATGAAAGTGATACTTTTGTTCTTCCCGAGCATTGTGAGCAGGTGCATACTAATGATTTAATTAGTCAAATCTTTCATTTTTTAAGTCCATTGATATATATATAATTGATGACATTTGACACGTGATTTTTCATCTTCAATATAGGTGGTTTTTCATCCGGATCGTTTTGATCCAAGATGGTGGTACGTGATCCAAGTTACACCACGAAGTAAGCAGATTTTTGAAGATCGAGATGTGGATATGGAGATGCCACTATCAATGCCGGATCCAATCGATGAATCTAGCGAAGAAGATGTAGATCACCATATGAGGCAAGAGGAATATGCGCATAATGACATCGCATGGGAGGAGGATGGAGATCACGATATTGACGAGGAAGACAACAATCATCAAGATCAATCACCACACTTAAGCTTAATTGAAGAAGATGATCAAATACTTTTAGGTGAACGTACGATACTAGAGTACGATGATGATATAGGAGATCAACTCGGTATAGAGTTGGAGATAGACTTGCTTGGCGCCTTAGACTTGGCTCAAGATGAAACAGTTGATGTAAATGCTCTTATTTGATTTTTCTCATCTCAAACTTGGACATAAATATATGAGCTTCAAAGGCTTGATGTACATGCTCTCATTTTTTAATTCTCTATGAGCTCAAACATGTATGAAAATTTAAAAAATTTTGTCATTGGAAAAAAATAATTTTTAAGGCCTTTAAAAAAAAAAAAACCTCTCTGTAAAACGTCGCTATAATATTTTGTCTTAGTGTCGCTATATAGCGACTTTTAAAAGTCGCTATATAGCGACTTTTACTAACGTCACTATATAGCGCCTGTGAAACCCGATTTTTATACCGACGATTAACGCTAAGCGGGCGCTAATCGTCGGTACGTAAACGTCGCAATAGGATGCGTGTATAGTAGTGTATGAATGTAATGAAAAAGGTCATTATCACCCCGAGTGTCCTAGATTGAGATAGAAAGAAGAAAAACAAGTATCCTTGTTAGAAAATTCTTCAGGGGATGAGGAAAGAGAGGTAATGATGGCTAAACGGGGGCGTGGTAAAGCAAAAGAAGAAGAAGAAAGCAAGGAAGAAGTAGATGAGGAACATCAGGAAGAGGAACACCGTAGTAAGAAAAAGAAGGCATCCAGAAGGAGAATTAGCCAGTCAGACTTTCCTTTAGGACAAGGAATTGGAAGCTATGACTTGTTGTCTGACCTTAAAGAAAAGGAAGCTCATATCACCTTTGGTCAATTACTTGCTTTATCTCCAAAACTACAGAAGGAATGGGGAAAACTAGCAAGCACAAGAGTGTCAAAGAAGAAAAATAAGAAAAGTGCCATTCCTGTTGTTCAAAAGGTAGATATAGATGTTGGTGATGATGTACCTATGGTTGATGTGATCATTGATGGTCAAGTGATTTCTAATGTGTACATTGATGGAGGTGCATCGATTAATGTCATGAGTGAGAAGACCATGATAGATGCTGATTTAAAATACTCTAGTACTACCTCTCCTTATCGCATCAAATTGGTTGACAACACTAGGGTTAAGACCTTGGGAGTTCTGAAGAATCTAGAAGTGGATATGTATGTGGAATTTCTGTGCCGACTACTTTTCAGGTGATCCCTACTAAGCCATATGTACGTGCCTATCCATTGATTTTGGGAAGGCCTTGGCTATGCAAGGTGAAGGCTGTTCAAAAGTGGGATACTGGAGAATTGATTTTGTAGGGAAATGATAAGAAGGTGTGCTACAACATCAGAATCCACAAAAAGGAAGTTGTCAAGGAGGAGTCTTCAACATCAGAGAGTTCAACAAGCTCTGACTTAACTGATGAAGAAGAAGAGACAGGGTGTAGCTTCGAGGAGTCCAACTCAGAGGGTGAGGTGGAAGGAGTGGCCTTTGGTCTTTGTCTTGGTGCTGATCGAGATGAGTGAGGAAGGAACAAGGTGGTGGTGCAAGAAGATACTGTAGAGACACTTCATGTGGTGGATGTGGAGCACACTAAACGATGCAAATGCAATGAAGAGCTTCTTGGTGATTCTCTACCAAGTAGTGAGAAGCTCTAGTACTTGGATATGCTAGATGATTTTCCATGTCTCTTTGCAACAAGCTATTCACAGGTTCGACCAGTCTCTCTTGTGGAGCACAAGATTGAGTTGAAGCTAGAAAGCAAGCCAGTTGTGCAACGCTTAAGGCGATTGGGGGTGATCCAAGCTGAGGCACTAAAGAAAGAGGTAACACAACTACTTGAGGCAGGATTCATCTTTCCTATTGATGATTCAGAATGGATATCTCCTACAGTTGTCACACCAAAGAAAGGAAATAAGTGGCGAGTTTGTGTGGACTTTCATCCTTTGAATGCATGCACTAAGAGGGATCATTTTCCTTTGCCATTCCAAGATGAAATACTAGACCAAGGAGTAGGGCATGAGATGTATTCTGTATGTGATGGGTATTCTGGGTACTTTCAAATTTGTATTCGGGAGGAAGATAAAAAGAAAACATCATTTGTCACACCTTGGGGAGTTTTTGCTTACAGAGTGATGCCTTTCAGGTTGACCAATGCACCAGCTACATTTCAAAGGTTCATGAGTCAAGTCCTGGAGCCTTACTTGGGAAAGCTCATACGGGTGTTTTTGGATGATTTTTGCATTTATTCTCGGTGCATATATCACATGGAGAAGTTAAAGATGCCCTTAGCTAGGATTGATGAAGCAGAAGGGTGTCTAAATCCTAGCAAGTGTCATTTGGCTCAAATAAAAGTAGTCTTGTTGGGGCATATTGTGTCTCAAGAAGGCCTGCAAATGGATCCTAACAAGGTTCAAGCAATCATGGCATTGCCAAGTCCTGAGAGTGTCACTAGTGCTCACATAATTATAGGAAAGAGCAAGTATTATCAATGCTTTTGTGATGATTTCACAGAGATAGTGCATCCCATGAACTTGTTGACAAGAAAAGGAGTTTATTTCCATTGGGGTGTGGAGCAACAAGAGTCTTTCCAGCAACTTAAGGAGGCCATGAGTAAGGGCCCAATATTGAAGCCCCCTGATTGGTCTCAAGACTTAAATTATGTAAATCCAAGTGTATCTTTGCATTCAGTTGGTGCTGTATTGCTACAAAAAGGAGAGGCACGTAGAGTGCAACCCATCTATTATGCCAGCCGATAGCTTACAGGTTGCGGGATCCACTGAGTTGCCGATGCTGGCATTGGGGCTGAAACACCTGCCCTCCCATACATTGGGGCAGCAGCTATGAGAGTGAACTGTCAGGCTCCAAGAGGGAGTGGGTCACTAGGCATCTGCATGGAGGTTCCTTGCATAAGATGTTAAGGTGGAACTTGTGGAGTTGTATAGCCGACATATGTCAGGGGCACCTAGAAGATCAGAAGTTTATAAGAATTCCCCCCTTGGGAGTCTTGTGAATTTCCTTGGTGAGGGTCTCATCTTGCAAAGTCCTGCATCCATGGCTCTTCTTCCTCCATGTGTTCCAAGTCATGAAGGCTGTGGGCCTCGAGCCCACAAAGGTAGTATCAGTCCCTATCTCTGGCTTAGGAGTTGGTTGTTGTTGGCTCCCCCTTTCTAGGGACATACAGGCGCAGGGGTTCTCCATGTCTGCTTGAATCTGTATGGCCCAACTGTCCAAACATGTTGGATATCATACCTATCAACTTGGAGGTTATGGAAGGAGGAGGAGAGTTGGATGGAGCCAAGCTAGTGTAGGGGGATTCGGAAGCCCTTGGACCCGCGGGGTCTTGCATTTCCTCATATAAGCTCTCTGTCTCATTGGAGCTAGAGGGGTCCTCCAGTCGAAGCTCTACCACTGAGTGAGAGCTAGGAACAAAGCTTTCGGTTTGGATCAATCCAAAACTGGGGCAAAAGGCAAGCTAAGCGTAGCTCGAAACACTGTCTTGGGCTCGGGTTCCTTGGACAAAATTCTTCTAGATCTCAAGTGCATGTATAAGATCTCCAAGGTGGTACACTTTGGCTCAAATTTTAATTATGTATTTTTGACTACCCCAGAGCTATCCCAACGGTCGTGGGGATAGAGCTAAGGTGACGGGCATAGGGATAGGAAGTGGCATGTGTCAACAGGATGGAATGTAGATGGTATGCCCACAATCATGGGATTACCGCTAAGGCTACAGGCGGCAAGATGAAGCTAAAGTGACGGGATGATCAGGTTGACAGAACATCAATATAGCAATGAGTGTGTAGCTAACAGTAAGGCAATGGACATAGGGATAGACACTGGGCGTCGGTCGGTGGGTTATCTGTCTTGCCCAAATGTGAGTATAGCGATGGGTGTGGGGTTAACCGTAAGGTAACGGGTCATGGGCATAGGCTCAAGACCACGGATCAATGCCTATCAGACCGATGGGCTGGTAGATTCTAACATGTATTAATTAGGGCAACGGGCTAGACGACGGTCAGAAGTTAGGTCATGGAGATAC